>NC_034410.1:122426582-122522393 GCF_002078875.1 Numida meleagris
CGGCTCGGCTCGGCTCGGCTCGGCCCTCGCCGCTCCCCTCCTCGCCAGAACGTTCAGCCGCCATCGCCGTGGCCCCGCCCCGCCGGCTGCCTGCCAGGCACCTTAAAAGCAGTGGGTCCGCCAGGCGGCCCTGCCGCGCCGGTTGTGCGCGACCCGACTCGCTCGGTTGGTCCTCGTTGCTGCTGGCAGATCGGGAGGAGCGCTCGGTTCTTCCTCACGGAACGCACCGAAGCAGCCACACTAACGGCTTCCAGGCGCCCTCAGCCCGCGTGGCGCCTCCCAGTACCACTGCGGGGCTGAGCCCGCCCTGAGGAGCGGGCAGCGCTGGGCCGTCGGGGTGTCCCGGCGTGGTTAGTTCTCCTTGGCTCAGAGGAGCGTGCAGAATCGCTGCTGGCAAAGTTCAGGGACGGTGGAATAATGATGGTGCACTTAAAGTGATATAAGCAAGTCAGTCAAAACAATCTGTGCGTTGGGTTGGTTTGAAATGTATTTTAATGTGCACAAATAGAGAATCATATGTTTAAGGGGAAAAAAAAAATGCTTTCTGCTCCAGGTAGACAAGCATCTCCTTGTGATTTTGTGGTTAATGGGACATTTTATGGAGCCCTTTGATAGTTAGGTAGCAGGGCTCTCCGGTCAAAGGAAGGTGAAACAATCCACGGCATTAGTGAGACAAACTATTGCAGTAACACATCTTGTTCACGTATGAACTGACAGAAAATTTTTAAAGAAGCGGAAAAAGAAAAAAACAGATTAAAAGATTCCAAGATTTGAAAAATTACAATATTTCTTTCATTATCAAAACTCATACAAAAGTACTTACTAGGTTGTGATATGAAACAACTTGGAGATGGAAGGCATGACTGACAGACAAATGCCCTTTCACGTATAGTTGAGGTTAATGGCAGAACTAAACCATATGCGGTTTAGATGTATAGAACGTTGATAACACCTAGTAACAGGATGAGGGAGGAAGTAGTTTCTCCATATTTTGGTGTCTTAAAATTAAGGCAGTTATCTCTGGAGAAGTCATGTTCTGCCTAAGCAAAAGTAGTGAGATTTAACTTAAATTCTTTAAGTGGTATACTTTTTTGCATGTTAACTGTTTGATCACAGAATCATAGAATGGCTTAGTTTGGAAGGGACGACCATCTAGCTCCGACCCTGCCATGGACAGGGTTGCCACCCACCAGATGAGGTTGCCCAGGGCCCCATCCAACCTGGCCTTATACTCCACTGGGGATGTGGCATCCATAACATCTCTGGGCAGCCTATGCCCATGCATAGCCACCGCATTCTGAGTTAATAATTTCTTCTAACATCCAACCTAAATTTACCCTCTTTAAAGCCATTTCCCCTTGTCCTGTCACTGTTAGACTGTGTAAAAAGTTGGTCCCCCTCCTGCTTATAAGCTCCCTTCAAGTACTGGAAAACCACAACAAGGTTTCCCTGGAGCCTTCTGCTTGCTGAACAAACTCAGCTCCCTCAGCCTTTCTTCATAAGAGAGGTGCTCCAATCCTCTGGTCACCTTTGTGGCTCTGCTCTGGGCCTGCTCCAGCAGCTTTGCAGCCTTCTTGTACCGGAGGGCCTAGACCTGCCCACAGCACTCCAGATGGGGCCTCATGAGGACAGAGTCAATTGCCTCCCCCTCCCTGCTGCCCACCTCTTTTGATGCTGCCCAGAGTACAGTTGGCCTTCCGGGCTGCAAACGCACTCTGCTGGCTCACATCCAGCTTTTTGTCCACCAGAACCTGATCTGAAAGATGTTGCCTGTTCTTCAAATTATCACTGGAGTAGGTGATGAAATCCTGAACCAGAAAACTGGAAGTGAGCTAGAAGGACCTCTTGGCACTTAGTGGCCAGTATCGGAAGTCGAAATTATGCTAACAAATAAATGTCTTGAACCCATCAGGAAGAAACTTAATACTGACAAATGCAAATTACATTTGGGAAGAAAAATCAAAAAGTATGATACTGGTAAAACTGCATCACATCAGAAAAGAATCTGAGAGATGTAATGGACCGTAAATATGAGTCAGCAGCATGCTACAATTGAAAAAAAAAATGAAAAGACAGTGCAACCTAATTGTGGAATATATTACAAAGTGTCCTGTACATCTGACAGGACAGATGATTTTTCTGCTAGGGATTGCTGAAATCAGCTGTGTTTGGTCTCAAACTAGAGAAAGGCCAGAAGAAAACAACATTTAGAAAGTAAGAGGTGGAAAATTTGAAATAACACCATTTCTTTAGTCTGAGAAAACTTAGGATAAAGAGTCTATTTATATGGAAAATCTTGCTGTGAAAAGGACAAAAATTTTAATTGTTTTTGTATTTAGGATTAAGGAAAAAAAAAAAAAAACTAAATTACCCTGGAAGTTCAAATTCAATGTTAGATAAAACTTTCTGAAATATGTAGGTGGTAGCATTTGGGACTAGGGACCAAGTGGTATGAATGTGAAATGTTTTTCATTCAGAAGTGTGATAAGGAAGAATATTACAGCTATATCCTCTATTCTCAGTGTAGTGGATTTGTAGTGGCTTGAATTATGTGATCTGGTAAACTTTTTCTTTTGTTCTAGTATGCCAGCAGTTTCTTTTATTACTCTGTGAGTTTATAATTGTTTATTAATCAGGTATTACTGTATGAATTAATAACTGATAATTATTTACTCCATGAATTAGTAACTGATTGAAAAGAGATGCTTAAACTGTCCATTTTGTTTTTCCTCCTCACCTAAGGGACCTTCCCGTCTGCGCTTTCAGCAAGCACTAGCTCTGTATTTGCTGCTGTGTTTTGTAGGGTCTGCTGTTAGTGTAGTACCAAGAACTGGAAACTTAAATAAAAATAGATATGTTCCTGTAACTGGAATTTCATTCATCTTCCCTGTCAGTACTGCTACGACTGTTGTGAAAAGCTTGGGGCCTTGAATATGACTACCTCCTTCCTTTACACTGTATCCTTTAGAAGAGGAAAGAAACAATGGTATGAACAGAACAATGAAGAACAAAACCACACAAGTGTTTGTGTGTGAGAGAGAAAGACAGAGGGACCACACAGGTAAAGAAAGAGATTGGCAAGGAACAAGAGCTGCAAGGTGTGGATTTGAGTGCCACAGAAAGAGATGAAGCGTATAAAGGACAAAGAATATCTTCGAAGTGAAAAATACCACTCAGGAACACTTGTGTGAGGGAAGAAATACCAGCAGTGAAGGGAAAGAGCCTTGAATATTTATGAGAAAGCAGTGGGCAGGAATATACAGGAGTAGTATCGGAGCCTCTTGGTCGTTCAAGAAGGTAGAGCGAGACAAAAGAATTTTAGAACTCCATACAGAGAGCTTGTTTATAGATATCTGTATACAGGAGAATGCAAGAAATTGAAGAAAAGGCAGAAAAGAGTAACAAAGATGAAAGAAAAAAAGGAAGGAGAAAAATGCAGCTGTTAAGAAATTTGAGCTATTTGTTGAAATATTGAGTGATTCAAGTTCTGTACAAGTGTTTTGCAGATTTATATCTTTATGAATACCAATCTGACTTTTTTCTGTTCTTGTCTATAGCAGTTGCCAGCAAAACCAACTGGTGAGCAGGTTTATGTGGAAGCAGAACTGAAAACTCATATTTCCATTTAGTTCTGTAACTTTTATCCATTTTGAAAGACAAGATCTTTTTCCACTGCTCTCAACCAGCTCATTTATTAGCTCAGTTTCTTTGACTCCATAGATTATATCTTTTAAGGATAACTATAGTCACAGCTTCACAACGGATAGAGTGATTACTAGAAGCGGGCATAGGCATCATTAAACACTCTCATATCCAGCTCTGAACACAGGGCAAAAATCTTTTGCTTTATTGTATATGCAATTCTGAATAGAAAATCATATGATAACTTTAAAAAAAAATCAAATAATACATGTCAGCCTTTCTGTATTTTGTGGTGCTTAGCTACTGCTAGTAGTAGCTGGAACTTTTTAAAAGAATGGTTTCATTGCAACGTATAATGAACTGCAGCAATTGACCGTAGACATCACTCATCTTGCGTATCTAAGGACTGCTATACTTAGAGCTAGATTGGAAAAGATTTTCTAAACACCTGGCCTTTTTCTTATGGAATGAACTTTTCTTAGATAGATCTTGACTATTTGAAAGATCCCAGAGCACGTGAAGGCAACAGGCTTATTTCATTTAATATGTATTGCTACAAGGACCATGTTCGTGTTGCTTTGTGTTCAGATTGCTATGGTTCTTTATTTGCACAAGTTTCATTGTAGGCATACTCCTGTGAAGACAGGAAGAACTGTCTTACACTGTCAGTGCACTTTGCTATGTTGTCTTCCAGCTCTTCCTGTGGCTTTTATGAAGAAGCTGAGTAAAGACAGGAGAAAAAATACTGTGAAATTTCACACATAATTGCTCACAATCCCAAGGAAAAATCCTAAAATCATAAAATTCTGTAATAATTCAGTATGTTTTGGCTGCAATTTTCCAACAAAGCCAATGAAGTCAGAGAGGAAGGAGGACTGAAAGTAGAAAAATAGTATAGCCATAAGTTGGATTTCTAATTCTAATAGGATCGTAATGTCATGGAATAATTTAGGTTTAAGAGGGCCTCTGTAAGTATACAGGTCCAGCTGTCTGCACAAAGCAGAGTCAACTCAGATTAGGCTATTCTGGTGCTTGTTCAGGGAGTTATAAAGCGAGTTAATCTAACCTAAGCATCATAACCTAGTCTGCAACATGATTTCCCTGTGTCAGGGAGCTATTTTAAGTGTAAAATCTCTTTTGTGAGGCATTTCTCAGGCCTTCAGTTATTTTGCTGTGTTTGGTGACATCAATTTCAGCAACTAAAGCAATATCTCCTAATCTCTTGAAAGTAGAAGAGATCACCAAGAGAACTAGGTATAGAACATACAATTCTGCAGCTGAAGACTGAGAGAAGTACATTTTAAAGACAAAGAAGATAGTGTTAAAGAAAAATGACTCTTCTAAGAAAAACATCATGAACTACACAATAACAATAAAAGTAATCTCTTTTTCAATAGTAAAATCTTCATGAAAGCATTTTTAGTAATGTGAGTTAGTGTGGGGTTAGTGAACAATGTATCTGAAAAATGCACTGAAGCAGCCAGCTCCTTACTTATTTGCTTTATGTAAGTATTCACATCAAACTTTATTTTCTCTACTTTATAACAACTTTCATGCTGCTGTTTTCCCTCACACTCCTAATGCATTCTCTCCATGCTTTCTGATTTTTGGCTCGGTCTCCAGGGCACGGAAGACCTGTTTAAGCATCAAGTCCGTCAGCAATTTCCCAACATATATACTTCATCCTAAAAGGCTTGTGAGTGATCCAGCTATCTTTTGGTCTGTTCTGGTGATTACTCAGCAATTTTACCGTAATGTCAGAATGGCAATCTGGTGATTGTTGTAAGATCTGAACAATTTATACTGAGTATTTTCTATTTCATTTTACAAAGTGTCTTGTATAGAATATTGATACTTTTAAAAGCTAAGAAAGGAACATGATAAACACAACAGAAATAAATAATGCAGAGCAGCAACAGGTGAGTCAGACAAACTGGAAATGAAAGATGCAAAGAGTTCTGAGAGATTACACTGCTTTAGCCAATGGCTTGTGAGGACTTTTGGAATTACTGAAGAGTTTGGTCAAGAAAGAAACCAACAGATGTCTTTCATAAATACTATGTTTCGGGTGTATCTGAAGGTCTAGTTACTAGGTGGCTTCTATAACTTAAACGCAAGGCCCTACGTAGGTACATGTTAAATTGGATCGTAAAGGAAAAATTTCCCAGGTTTTTTACTGCTGTAAGCTGGCTGGAAATTCAGCATCAGCCTGGGTTGAAATAGACAGATATGAGCCCTTGAAGGTCGTTTTAGTCTATAGCATTACTATATGACATTTTGCATCAAGAAGAGCTGTTTATTAAAAAAAAAAAAAAAAAAAAAAAAAAAATTGCACTCTGCTTCTAAAGAGAAAACAGTGTTTACAATAGAAAATGTATTTTTAAAGAACTCACTTGGAAACATAGGAGAGCAGCCTGCAAGAAACAGGAGGTTTCACCCAAGGTTAAATCTACTTATTACACCATTCTGCAATATCTGTCATCCGAAGTGGCAGATACCTGTCAGATACAGACAGATATTTAAATGAGCTAGGAAAAGTCACATAGATGATTCAGTTTCCATGTGTCTATATTCCCCCAGTTACAACATGATTTCCTCCCCCTTTTGTTGCCAACCATGTTAGGTTTATCTTCGCATCCTTTTTCAATAATTGGTTAATTTTTCCTCACTTGGGAAATAGTGGTCAGATCAAAGAAGGCTATAAAATAATGCGTATTCTCTTGAGACTAGTATTAAAATCCTGTTTGCAATTTCAGCTTTGCAGTTTGAGTGCTGATGGGCTAATAAACAACATCTAACCATTATATAAATGCTGCTTTTAAGAGTGGAAATGTTGAGGTGTAGGTGTGTTTTTACAAGCCCACTAAACCCAAAGTGAAAGAATGGGAAAGGCAAAGAGAAGGTAAGACTCGGAAAACGAATTCTTTAGAATGGAAGGGCAGGCATAGTATATGAGAATGCATTATACACTTACAAGATCTAGTTACTCCATACATATAGTTTTACCCACCTATTGGGGAATATAAGTTTGAATGAGACAGTTTTCTTTTGCCCGAACTCCTCTGATTAAACAATGTTCAGTTCCTCTGTTTTTAACACAGTATACTTCTCAGTGTTAACAGTTTCCTTTTGTGCTTGGTTTATAATTTATATTTTTCCTGGAAGGAGAGGATAGGGAATTATTTTAAAGCAATTAAGCATAAATTGGATTTTGCTCTGTTAGCATTTTTCATCAGTCAGGTATCGTGGCTTTGCCTGTTCTTTGCTATTCACATGTCAGTTATGTCCTTAAATTCCTCTTAGAATGAGAGATTTTCAGTTTGAAAAACTGCATAAAATGTGATATTGTAAGGGTGGAGATGCTGATGTAGATGTGGTTACCAGGGAGAAGAGTAGGAAGTTTCTTCAAATCTAATGTCCTCCTGCTGCAATATTATTGTAGCATTTTGAAAGGGGAGGTACAGTTCAAACATGTCTGAATATATGATTGAAATATATATTTGTGTAGAACAGAGCTAGAAAAATAGATTTAAATTCATTATATTTCCAGTGCTATATCAAGGCAAAATTATGATAAAGGAAAAAAATGGAGAGATAAAGTGGGGAAACACAGTTGAAGGTTGCTAGCCTTCAAAAGTCTGCTTATACATGGCTACTGGTAAAGGTGAAGTTGGCAGCAGTTACATATATTGAGGTCTTTTATAGAGTCTCATTGATTCAATTTGATGTGGTCTGTGTAATTTCTAACTCAGGTACAGCGAAGTCACAAGAAAACTACTGAAGATTTCTGTAACACCACCTCTCTCCAGTTTTGCTCTGTACCATGTGTGATCCCAAACACAATCCTAGAACTTGTAATGCTTTATGCTGTTTTAAAGAAATCCTCTAGATTTACGTATTTTAATTTATATATATTTTTAATCTTACATAGTCAAAGACGTAAAGGTTTTTATATCTTTCCCCTGTCTTCCTTCTCAGATTTTTCTGGTCTTCTCAATTTTATTTTCTGCTAACTTCTGTATTGCAAGACACCTCATAAAAGCACAAGTGCTGGCTGTACAGTATTTCCATATCATTAAGGGGACTCCCAGTAGGGATCCCAAACATATGTTCTTACTCATGCATAACTGAAGAAGAGGCACAATTATACTTAGACCTTTAGCTTAAGAGAATCTTCCAAATAGTGCTTATACTTTCAGGTTGAAATATCAAGGCCACCTAACAGATTTGAACACCTAAATCTCATAATTTTTTATGGGAACTGGACAAATCTGTATGCCCATAAGCATGTATGAAAATGCCTGGCTTACACTTCATCTGTTTCATTGCTCTATGGTGAAAAGGATTGAAGTAAAAGTGAGAGAAAGGAAGACCAAAAAAATTACTTAGGTTTACTAGTGTGAATATTTTTTTTTTAAGTGCATTTATTGCTATTTATTTAGTGGCTTAGTCATCACCTGAGTTTTCTTGTGTTTACCTGAAATTGACTGATGTTGCAGTTGCCCAGCTTATTAACTGCTCTAAAAGCCTGTTATTAGCCTGTTCCTATTATTTAGTATTATTACCACTGTTATTGTATTCAGACATTGTAGTGAAAAGCCTACTTCTCACTACTTCTTCATGTAGTGAGCGTACTTTTATGAGATGTGGGGCCTTTAGCAGTCTTTGTAGCCATCAGCTTTCACTGACCCAAAGGCAACTGAAAACAATATCATTTAGAAAGTTTATCACGTTTTGCTGGAACATTTCCTTGTTTGTTAGAATGGGTAACATTTCTGGAGGACAGAGGATGACAACAGCGTCATTAGAATTTTTTTTTTCCTTGTGACATTCATATTAAGGTTATTCTGTGAGAATGTATATGTGTGTGAGAGACAAAGTGAGGAAGGCAGAATTCCAAATTCTTTAATGTAAAGGATATTATCACTAATTTTTCATTATTGCCATCAAGAAAGCTGCCAGAAATCAGGGCAAAAGGTGAAGTTCTGAGACCAAGAAGCCCATAGATATGCTTGTATTCATGCACATGATGTTTATACATATTTAGAATGTAAAAAATGAGTGCAGTAGATATGCGTGCTGTGCTTATGAGAGCATGTGTATGCATAAGGGCTAATATTTTATGAATGTTAGATCACATAAAAGAAATGTTCTTACTAATCATTTGAGCAAGTTCCAGTGTACCAAAACTATTCCATCTGGAGCAACAAATCTGTAAATTTACCATTTTTTATTCAACAAATAAGTGAGCTAGTTTGTTCTTTATTTGTTATTACAACTTGGAGACAAGAGTTCATAAAATGGATCAGTTGGAATTTTCTTATCTTTAGCCTATTTATGCTTAATATTTTACTTCAGTGGTGTTCTGGTACATCCACTTGTGTTTCTTTTCAGTGCTTTAACTCTAAGCTTTGTAGTTTAACTCAGATATAGTTCTGAGCAAAGGTTGTCATAGGAACATTCAGAAAGTAACATGTAAGGGTTACATTCTAAATATATACAGAGATTTATATTCACATCACATAAGTGATCGATAATCAAATGAAAATGGCTTATTTTACATTAAGATGAGAAACTCAAATACATCTGTAAGTATATGTTCATAATGAACATAAATAATAATCCGATGACTTACAAAGCTAGGCTCATACAACACTTCGCAGTGTTCTGCAAATAACTGTGAATTAAGAGTAATATCCTCAATAATTTAGCTCTGAAAATGAGTAGATAGATCCATTTCCTGTATTTACATAGCATAGAAAAGAAATCACCACAGAGGACATGGTAATGCTATCTGTGAAACTGTAAAAATGTCATTAAAATCATACATTTATCCCTCATAACTGAGGGATAAATTTGGCTGCAGAGTACCACAGTTCATTGACCAAATGACCAGTGTGGTGCATTCTCTTTTTAATAAATTATAGATAAACATTAAAAAAACAGCAAATTTTTATTGGTTTAAGTGTATGTAGAACTTTTTTTCACTAGGAAGTATGAGAGCTGCTCTGAAAATAATGCCTCCTCTTTGATTATGTTGGCCCACAACAACAGAGGTGGATGGTGGTGGTATGGCTGTATAGAAATTGAACTCTCTACCAATATTTTGTTATATTTTGTTGCCATGTGACAGATGGCAGCAGTGGGGCAGCGTGACAAATTGGCATCTGACATGGAAGCGTGTCTGAAGCGAAGAGGTGTAACTGAATTCCTCCATGCAAAAAAAATTGCACCCATTGACATTCATTGACATTTGCTGAATATTTCTGGAGACCATATAGAAGATGTGAGCGCAGTGAGGAGATGCGTGGTGACAGTGAAGGTGGATCACCTCCACTGGTGCTGATTTTTATAAGCATGGCATGCAGGCTGTTGTCCACTGCTGGTGAAAATCCATAGCTAATAATGGTGACTATGTTGAAAAATAATGTTTTATAACTGAGAATTTTCTCTATTAAATAATGCTATTGTGCTCCTTGTATTGGTTGTATTTTCCATTGAAATAAATAGAATACTGTTGGAGCAACCTATGTATTTATACTTCTACTCTTCAAGAATGAATACACGATAGGGAAGTATTTAATTTTCTCCAGTTAGTGCACTGAAATTCTGTATTAGAGATTAGAGCTTCTTCTTCCTCTTTTCTTTTTTCTTTTTTTTTTCCCCTAGGGAAAATCCTCACCTTATGGTAAGTTTTGTGAGCTATTGTGGATATTGTGGAACACATTACTGTGCTGACTAATGGGACTACTCTTTGAAACACTAGTATTCTCTCCCTTTGTTTTTGCTGACAGATGATAAATTTTTCTTTTACTTTCAGAACTAAAAGCATTTCATTTAATGATTAAAAATGTACTTGCTTGTACATACTTGCTTGGTATGAGCTTGCCATTCTGAGAAGATGATGACAATAATATGATTGTGATGTAATTGCAGCATATATAGGTTTGGGAAGTGATCTCATTTTCTGAAACCCATAGCTCACTGTAATAGTTACCAGTATAGTCTCAAAACTTTCCTCTACAGATGGGAAAAGGATAAAGTTGTCTAGACCCCATGCAGATGACAATGATCAGACTGTAACAGTTTTTAAGTCATATTAGTGCCCTTCTGAAGATAGAAATTGAAGATGCTGAACTGTTAAAAACACTGATCACAAAAGCTTGATTAAAAACATTTTATTGGTCATTTTCCTTGCACTGTTAAATGAATAAGTAGTTAAAATAAAGTGTTTCTGGTACAAGAAAAGGATGGCTCCTTCTAGCCTTTTTTTTTCTTTTCTTTTTTTTTTTTTTCAGAAATAGTTGTCTGAGTTGGAGGGGGAAAAAGATAAAGACTTTAAAGCTTTGATTCACATTATTGAAGACCACCCTTCTATTAATGCAGTGATAAATGGCTCATTTCAAAATGAGTAGTGATATTGCTCACCATATTACTCTCCTATTTGCCATTTGTTGTAAGAAGTTATTTCTTATGCAGTGTAAAGGTCCACAGCCGAGAAGACCATTTACTTAGTTTCAGTAATGAAGACAGGGAAGAAGAAACAACACATCTGAGCATGTAGTGCCTTACAAATGACCTGTATAGCTGAAAACCTGTAGCTTGAGTAGGGCAATAGTCAGTAAGGCGTAGAAAAACAAAGTATGAGACCAGTACTGTTCAGAACAACAAACAAAGTGAGGTATGCAAGGGCATGACCTTGTGTTGAGTAACCTGCTCTTTATGCAAGCAATTTTCATTAAGATAAGCTAATGAATGCAGGGAATTATTTCTGTAAATATTCATTTAATTTTTTTAATGAATTCGCTTTGGCATTGTATTTCTTGATTTTGTTTGTCTATGAATATTCTAGCAAACTAGAATTTGTTTGCAGGATCATATTTATTTGGTTAGCCAGATATTTTTAAAAAACAGCTTGTTCAAAGTAAATTCTGGATAATGTTTCAGGAAGATGAGTCTTGCACCTGTAAACAAAAACTAGTTAAGACAATTCCAGTACATTGCAACTGTAAACTTCATCAGCTTCAGGTAAATAGAAAACAACAGAAAATATCCTAGAAACCGTATTTCCCCTTTTAAAATGTCTGAGAATACTAATGCCATTCTTTAGTATTGCCTCTCTTCCTTTTGAGCTACTATCTAGAATTAAGCTGAAGCAGCTCCAGAGGCTTTCTTCTTGGGGCCCCAATCAGAGTTTTTTTTTACCTACAATTTTTTTGGAGTGAGAGGGAATAGAATATTCTTTCCCACCTCTCTGTTCTCTTCCTATTGTATTCATCAATTTTATTTAAAGAATCTGCAATTGTTCCCACTTCATAAAGTACCATGTAAGGAACAACCCTGTGATGAGTACACATGTAGGAGAAGAATCTTTGGATCTTCTTTCCATTTCCATTTCCATGGTCCTATTCTAAAATCATGTGTAACATTTTGCCTGTCAATGGAAAGGAATTTGCTCTCTGATTTTTAAGACAAAAAGAATACGTTAAACTTGATTTGGTTATCTTGCATCTCTCAGATCTGGCCACTGACAGTAGGTTTTGTAAGCTGTGCACAGAACAGCAATCCTAGCTCATGAGTAAAACTAAGTCTACCTACCCTTTGTGCTACTTCTTCTGATTGTAGAAGACATGATCAGTTACTTACAGAGCTCAAATTGTCTGTAAGATAGAAAAAAGAGAAGGGGCACCAAAAGAATAAAGGCAGAAAAGTCATAAGAGAGGCAAAAGAGAAGCAGATTAGCTTAAAATTTCTGCTACATCCCTCAAGAATTTTAACCATTTTGGACTTAATTTCTTTCATCATTTCCTATTAATGCCTCTGCGTGGTCCCCTATTTTTTTTTTTTTTGAGATATTTCTACCTTTTGTGTAATAGAAGAAGCAGTCTCTTCCCTGTTCAGAGTGGTAGGTTGTGCTTGTGACATCCATCTGAAGACCACTTTCATATTGCTCCATAACAAGGAAAAAACAGAGCAGAGAAATACAAAAACGAGAAAAGAGAAAATTAGTGATTAAAAAAAAATATGAGCTAAGCTAAATCGGGAAATATCCTTTTCAGTTGTTGAAAAGAGATTGATTATACATACTAAGGATGAGATATTTGTGCATCTAAGAGAAAGAGGGAAAAATGATACCATCTGAGAACATCATGATTGTCACAGTGGGAGGAAGAAGCAATGAGGTAATAGGATGAGATCAGGAAATGTAACTCTATGGCTTCGTTACTACTTGACTGAATAGGAAGACAAGATTTTTAGTTTGCAGATTGACAGGAGTATGTTGAAACAATGGAAAAATACCTAGGAAAATGTTAAATAAAACAAAGGGAAGGGAAGGGATATCTTTGAATCAAGTTGCATCCCTTTCCTCCTCAAAATGAACTGTCTTTTCTTTCCAAGTCTGACATTCAAGTGACAAAAATAGTGTCATTATTTGGCCTGAATTAGGATTAATTTTCCTCGTAGTGTCTCATAAGATGCTGTGTTTTGGATTTTTGGTAGTAGCACACCAAGGTTTTAATGGCTGCAGAGCAATGCCTACACAGAGCGAAGAACTTCTTTGCTTCTTGTGCTGCCTTGCCAGTGAGAAGCCTGGGAATGCACAAGAAGCTGGGAGGGACATAGCCAGGGCAGTGACCCAGACTGGCCAAAGGGAGATCCCATTCCATTTGGCATCACACTCAGCCATAAAAGCTGGAGTAAAGAAGGAGGAAGGGGGAAACACTCAGAGTGATGGTGTTTATCTTCTCAAGTTACTGTTAAGTGTGATGGGCCCTGTTTTCCTGGAAGTGGCTGTACAGCTTCCTGCTGATGGGAAGTAGCAAATGAATTCCTTGTTTTGCTTAGCTAGCACACACAGCTTTTGCTTTCTTAAACTGTCTTTATCTCAACCCATGAGTTTCTGCTTTTCTACCTTTCGATTCTTTCCTCCGTCCCACCTAGGGAGAGGGAGCAAGCAGCCATATAGTGCTGAGATGCCTTTGAGGGTTAAACCTTATCAGGCAGAAAATGTTTTTTGTCTCCTGAGAAAAAAATGGTGAAATCCTGGGTCTAGTGAAATTCAAAGGGATATCTGTAATTTAATTATAGCCGAGGGGTATGAGTTCACTCAGTGTATTGAATATTTGCCGTTATACTTCTCTGCATTTCCAATTTTATCTTCTGTAACTCTTCTATTAGGAAGATTTCTTGCACAATTCCTTGAGCATTATATATTTTTATTCTTCATGGTATCCATTACGTAGCAGCTTTGACTTTGAGGTAATACTGGTAACAAGACATAGAAAAGGTAACAGCATGTAGAGAAGCATGTTACTTTTGTATTAAAAGGAGGAGGAACGACTGTTTACATGGGTTGATAGTGATAGGACAAGGAGGAATGGCTTTAAACTAAGACAGAGGAGATTTAGGTTAGATATTAGGAGGAAGTTTTTCACTCAGGGGGTGGTGATGCACTGGAACAGGTTGCCCAAGGAGGTTGTGGATGCCCCATCCCTGGAGGCATTCAAGGCCAGGTTGGACGTGGCTCTGGGCAGCCTGGTCTAGTGGTTGGCAACCCTGCACTCAGCAGGGGGATTGAAACTAGATGATCTCTGAGGTCCTTTTCAACCCAGGCCATTCTATGATTCTATCATTCTATCATTCTATGATAAAATAAAAGAATATATACAGTTTTATGTAACATGGCAACCTTGCAACTGCGTTAGCACTGGACTGATTTTTTCCATCTCTCTAAATTTGTAGAGAACTTGCTTACCACAGTACTTACCGGCCTGCAAGATGAGATGGAGTGACACAAGCATTAATACATACATTTATGGAGTATGCCTCCTTGGAGATACTCAAAAAACATCTGTACATGGTCCTGTTCAACCTGTCCTGGGTATCTCTGCTTGACCTGGGGTTGGACAAGAGGAACACAGAAGTCTCTTCCAACCTCAACTTGTCTGTGATTCTGTGAAAGTTATAGACCAAACAGGAAGAGCCTGCAATAAATTTTCAGTTAAAATGAGTTATCTCAAGACCTCATGAAACAAGAACTGTATTCCTATTCAAAAATATCGACGTAAATTTGAATTGTTAAAAGTTAATCCTAAAATTTCATAGTATTTTTTGAAACTCTCAAGATAAGCACTATTCAGAGTTAGTGAAAATGACAAATTGATGCCCTAATATGAGGAGTCTACCTTAGTGGCATTTTTGGACATAATGTTGTTCTGGATCACAATTAAATATGACCAACTCAGTGCTTGCTTGTTTTCAATGGCTTTATGTGGAGTGTTTTATTGTTGGTCTGCTCCAGAGATAGTATAGGGACGGAACTGCATGCGTGGCTAACAGATCTCATAATTCACCTTTCTCACCCTCCCCCATGTAAGAAACCATGTTCAAGAGGTTTTATATCAGTATAGTGATACCTGCATGGTCAATCTTTTATTATGGCACAGGCAAAGCAGCCTCTTTTTAGATTCCATCTCTTTACTTTCTTCTCCAAGGGTACACAAGGATACAGTATCCAAGCATACAGTATCTTCCCACACTTTCATCACCAGGTTGATGTTGTGCAACCCATCCACCACCCCTGCAGGTTAACTACTTAAATAGGCACCAGATAGTCCAAGGATGATTTGTGTTTGCCCAGTATTAGATTTCAGCTGTAAAAATCTCTACTTTCACAGTCATTATGACTTTACTTGGAGGTCCAAATGTACTTTTTGCCTCAGCAAAACAGTTAATTGACATTACAGAGTATATTAAAGATCTCTGAGTTGTGCTTATATATGAGAGGAAATTTATATGAATGTATTAGGCTTGTGTATGATAGAAGGAGAATAATACTAGATTAGAGAATATTCAGAACAATGCAAAAAATACCTGGTTGGAAAATTTATCTCTGATTCTTGATGAGTGATGTGTAGAAGTCCAGTCTGCCCTTAAAACCCTGAAACATCAAATGATTCATAAAATTCAAGCAAATATAAATTTTAGCTTAATTTATTAATACTAGGTGTAAAATAGTTAGGGGAAAAATATTTTATTCACTCTCTTTTTTATATTCCAGGGAGCAGCAAGAGCTCAGTTGGTCCATCAAAGAGGATGGGGCAAGAGTTGAGAATATGTTTAGGACAGGCAGAGAAGTTCCTTCCCCAGCAATGGCACAGCCCAACTGCATCAGAAGCACAGAGTCCATCTGCAGACCTAGGCAAGGTCATGAGTCAAGTCTAGTGTGAGTCCAAGGAGTCCCCTCATGAACTGTGGGAGTCAGGACTGGAGACAAGGCTATCTGCAGCCCGGGTGCAAGGTCTGTCCTGGAAGCCCACAAATCAGGACAGCAGGAGACAGATCTAGGCCAGATCTAGGCTCACGGTCAGCTACAGCATAACTCAGGGCAGGTCTGAGTGTCTAGGAATGAGCCTAAATGAGACTGCCATGCCCATAGACAGAGAAGGTGAGTGAAGGTCCAAATGAGGCCGCTTGGGGTAGATCAAGCCTGTTAGTGCACTCAGGGCCCAACAGTGTAAATCCAAAGTAATCCCATTCACTTCAAAATATAAGCAGTGGAATTTACAATAATCAGTCTCTCTCAGTCAAGCTTTCAACCCCACTACATGTTAAGAAATGGTTTAGACAAATAATGAGTCATTTAATAAATATTTATGTGAGCCCTTATTGTATGAAATAAGTCTTCTTCATGGAGTCTGAATGTGAAAACAACACCAACTAGATGCTTAAAACAGATTAAACAACCAAATTATGTTAATATTAGAATTGGTATAACTTTTTAATTTGTGATATTTGTGCAGCCACATCTTACTCACATTAATCTATATTTCATAAAAATTCAGACACATCACAAAGAGGCATTCATTGATTCATGTTCCAAACTAAAAAATATAAAATATTATTCACTTTGGGTATAAAGGCCTCATTTATACACAGTATTCTCCTGGAGAAGCTGGCAGCCCGTGGCTTGGACAGGTACACTCTTTGCTGGGTAAGGAGCTGGCTGGAGGGCTGGGCCCAGAGAGTGGTGGTGAATGGAGTTAAATCCAGCTGGCAACCAGTCACAAGTGGTGTTCCCCAGGGGTCAGTGCTGGAGCCTGTCCTCTACAATATCTTTATTGATGACCTGGATGAGGGCATTGAGAGCACCCTCAGTAAGTCTGCAGATGACATCAAGCTGGCAGGAAATGTCAACCTGCCTGGGGGTAGCAGGGCCCTGCAGAGAGATCTGGACAGGCTGGATCTCTGGGCTGAAGCCAATGGGATGGGGTTCAACAAGACTAAGTACTGGGTCCTGCACTTTGGCCACAACAACCCCAGGCAACGCTACAGGCTTGGGGCAGAGTGGCTGGGTGGTTGTGTGGAAGAAACGGACCTGGGGGTATCGGTCAATGCTCGGCTGAGCATGAGCCAGCAGTGTGCCCAGGTGGCCAAGAAGGCCAATGGCATCCTGGCTTGTATCAGAAATAGTGATGCCAGTAGGAGTAGGGAAGTCACTGTCCCTCTGTACTCAGCCCTAGTGAGGCCCCACCTCGAGTACTGTGTTCAGTTTTGGGCCCCTCACTGCAAGAGAGACATTGAGGCCCTGGAGCGTGTTCAGAGGAGGGTGACAAAGCTGGTAAGGGGTCTGGAGCACAGGCCTTATGAGGAGCGGCTGAGGGAGCTGGGATTGTTCAGTCTGGAGAAGAGGAGGCTCAGGGGAGACCTCATCACTCTCTATAACTACCTGAAGGGAGGTGGTAGTGAGCTGGGGGTCGGCCTCTTCTCTCTTGTAACTAGTGACAGGACGAGGGGGAATGGCCTCAAGCTGCACCAGGGGAGATTTAGGCTGGACATTAGGAAACACTACTTTTCTGAAAGAGTGTTCAGGTGCTGGAATGGGCTGCCCAGGGAGGTGGTGGAGTCACCGTCCCTGGGGGTGTTCAAGAAACATTTAGATGTTGTGTTGAGGGACATGGTTTAGTGGGGTTATATTGGTGGTAGGTGGATGGTTGGACTGGATGATCTTGTAGGTCTTTTCCAACCTAGCTAATTCTATGATTCTATGATTCTATTTGAGGGGGCCTACCTCTACAGATTGATGCTCAGTGCAATTCTTAATGACAAATGAGGTTTATTAAACTATGCTCTTAGAAGACAGTGAGTTAAGTATTTACTCTAGTGGGTTCTTTTTAAAGTCTGTCTGCTTATTAGCTCACCTTAACTATCCTTATTAGAACAGTCCATTAAATGTTAGTCTTTATACTGTGATTTAAAAAAGTGTTGTATTTTTTGCATGCTTTCCTGATGATTCTGTAATCTACTTCTGACAATATTTTCTTTTTGCTTACCCTTAGTTTGGATTGCTGTGTGCCCCCAACAGAAGCCATACAATTTTGACATGCTGCCAATTTTCAGAAATTTAACAAGCCATTGGTACTACAATAAAACATGAATAAAAGCTGGGAATGATTAAGACTGATTAGTACACATACTGCATAGTGACCCACTCAGCCTGATTATATGGTCTGGGCCTTCTAAAATAGCATCACTTTCTTGACTGATGCCATTGCTAGGCATATTTTGAACTTTGTTTCAATAGATTTTATTCATTGTTTAACGCAATAGAAAAAGTGTATAAGTGTAAAAAGTGTAAAAAGTGTAAAAGTGTAAATATAATTTACACTTTATAATCCCTTACACATAACTACCAAAAACTAATTCAAGCAATATTTTTCAATTAAATGATATTTTCTATTTCTGTGTTACTGAGCACATGTTTTTCAAATTGTATTCAAGATTATTTATACAACTGCAAATAAATATATCCACTAGAGGGCAATAACATTGCTAACCTAACTGAAATGACAATATTCCAGTTGATTGAAATATTTAAGTGAATAAGGAAGGACATAGGAAGTCATGTAAGTGACTGGGTATTTCTACTTACTCTAGGCTGGGAAGAAGGCTCATCAAGAGTTAGGGAACTCCAGAGAGCATTTTTCTTGCCCATATGACTATATTTTCTTCTCTACAAAAAGCAAATTCTTAAAAAAGAAATCTTAACTCTTTTCACCTTAATCTCTTCATAGGTACTTTGTGGACCTTCCTGATTCAGAAACTCCCATTTGACAACTCTGTTGCAGATTTAATTCCAAACAGAGCATTTTGTTATGGATAACAAAATACTGCTAGCCCCTTTGAAAACAGTTTGAACACGTTTAATAGAGGCAAACAGAACTAAATCTGGATAATAAATAGAGATTATACATCATTTAGTCCAACTGCTATTCTGCTCAGTATTGTTACAAAATTACTCCCATAGTGTGCTTTGCTACAAAGGAAAAAATTACCCACTACATTTGTATTCTGGGAACAGCTGCTGAGAAAAGTTAGGAAATATTACTCAGCAAAATTGTGTCATTAGGTACGTCTCTCAGAGGTCCTGGCCTCTCACTCAGAGGAACTGCGTATAGAAAATAAGCATGAAGAAAATAAGACAACATTAATAACATGTACATGTTATGATATTCTTCTGAAAAAAAATCATGTGCAATTATTAGGAAACAAAAGAAATTTGGTTACCTAACATTTAGTTGTAAAGCTAAATTTGCATAGTTATTTGAACAGTTAGAGTAGAAATAAAGGTCTCTCTTTAAATTTAATCCCAATATTAATGATGTTTTTAATGATATCAGAACATATCCCCTCTATCCATCTGAAGCAACAGCTACAATTTTCTAGTTTTCAGTTTCCTGTGTGAATTCCTCCTGGAGCATATATCAATGCTACTTTACCTTCAGGATTAATTCAATGCTACTACTAAACCTTATTTACTCATCATCTTTGACGTCACATCCCAGGCATTTTACCAGAATCTCCTTTGGCATCTGGAACATATTTCCATTTAAACTGATTTACCTATAATTTCATATCTATGTTTATTATTTCCTTAATCCATTTCATACTTTGGATGTAAGTGTATGTGTATATTAGTAGTAGCATTGAATTAATCCTGAAGGTAAAGTAGCATTGATATATGCTCCAGGAGGAATTCACACAGGAAACTGAAAACTAGAAAATTGTAGCTGTTGCTTCAGATGGATAGAGGGGATATGTTCTGCTTGAGCCTTCTCTCTGGCACAACACAAGTGCCCTGCCATGCCATGGATGCTGAATTCTTGATATATTCTGATATATATCTGATATCCAAACTCCTCTCCTTTCCCTTTCCTCCCGAGTGCAGAGGGAATGAGGAATGACCAGTTAAAGCCTGTCCACCACAGTTCCTCTCTGCCTTCTTGTGATATATGTCTGCTCTCTGAGATGTATCACAGACAGCTGACCAAATTGCTTGAGTAAGTGCCTTCTTGATCATTAATAGATCTCCGTGTATGCATATGCCCAGTTGCAGACAGTAGACCAAACCCTTATATGGACTTCCAAAAAAAAAAAAAGAAAAAAAAAAGAGTTATTCAGAGTGGGGGGAGAAAAAACAGGAATTTTTTTGCCAGATCAGACAGGTGGTAGCCTGTGTAATGGCATTATTTCTGACCCAGAAATGTAGCAATCTAGCAATTTTTTATATACCAGTGCAGGAAAGTATGTCAATTTCTGTAACAAGAGCAGTGTTTTGTGTCAATTAGCTCCTTGGGAGATTAGAGGAAAGCTGTTGGGATTGTGGAGTTGGAGCTAGAATGGAACAGAAAATAATTACACTCCTCTGGAGGAAGAGGCTTAAACTGTACATGAAGGTGTTCTGTATGTCATTGAAGTGTAAAGCACAGAGCAGCCACTGTAGTTACACTTTACACTATCTGTCCTGAATTTTTTGTTCAAGAATTCAAAACCCGTTGAGGAAAGAGCAACAGGAATTATGTGACAAAAATGGGCCCTGACCCTTAGTCAGTAGGCATGCACTATTTCAAGATCCAGACTGGGGTTAGCTGAGTTTATTAGTCGGTAATCCAGTAAATCAATACTGTGAGGAAAGCAAATTTCTCAGGCTGTTGAATTCCCAGCATATGATGAAATACGTGCTGAAAACAAACAATAGAATTTGTTTGCGGATAGATCATGTTAAATTACAACAGGAATCTGGAGGTGGTGAGCTGCTGGTTGGAATCCCTCCACAGGAGAAGCTGCCACCTACAAAGGGACTGGAGGCTCTAATCAGTTTTCAAAAGTAACGATCTTGAAAATAGTCTTGGAACATGTTCAGAACCATCAGTGGCCCCAGTATGTGTATATGCAGACTCCTAGAGAGTGGCTAACGCAATGTGAAAATGGCTTGAAGAGTGGAATCATGTTAATTGGCAGAAACGAACAGTTGAGACTAGGAAAGTGGGAGGAAAGTGTAAGGAATACATTTAATGGTGTATGGTTTTTTTTTGTTTGTTTGCTTCTGTTTTATTTTCTAATAGTACTTGAATTGTTAGTTGGCAATAAAAGTTAAGTAAAATTCCTCAAACTGAAAATCTTTTACCTCTGAGAACAGTTGGCAAGAGGGCACAAGGAAGAGAATTTCTAAAGGCTAGCTTTAAAAAGTAAAAGATTGATTACATCTGCTTGCTACCATACCCTTACTTTGTGAAAGTAAGGAAAAGCATAGGTGGATGGATTTTAAGGAACAAGTATGATCAGTTTCTGAGGTGACTGTACAGGAAACCCCTACAGATTTAGGAGACATAAGAAAAATCTATATTTTACATAGGAGATAAGAAGAGTATTAGCTGAGAAAAGAGGTAATACAAAAGAGGATATAAGGATACAAAACTAACCCAGAAAAAAATGGATCAGGATTTAGAAAATATGTGGATGACAGGTTAATTTTCAGATTTCTGAAAGTCGGTCTTAAGGGCAAAAAATGTGATGAGAAAACTTAAGATAGGTTTTACAAGTTCTGACCTATCTGACATTGACTCAGGAAATGAGCAACATATCATAGGAGAATTCAAGTGATTCAGTGGCATCTGGGAATCTGAAAACATAATGGATAACAGTAGGTATGCCTAATGCCCTGAAAAGACATCCAAGAAACTGTTGGCAAGGGCAAACAAACAGAAAAGGATCTTTACCTGCTGGTGTTAGATCCAGCAAAACATCTTCACAGGTAACAAAGCACATTCTGATGAATTAGAAAAGTACTTTTATCTCCTGAAGTCATCTGGACCTAACTAGAGACATGACAGATCATACCACAGTTATGATAATGCCAAGAGCAGTTGGCAGCCTTCTGTAGCAAAGCAGTCAGTGGCCTGAGTTGAGGATGTACAGCTGAACATGGTTGGGTCCAGCCATTAAATCAACCACACAGTACAGTGGCAAAAGTCAGTAATCCATGTTGCCTTGGAAAACAGTGCAATGTTAGGTAAACACAGACTGGGAGAGCAGTAGAAAGAAGACCATGGATAATTGCGTAGAACTGGCAGGAAGAATGTGACCTAGAAAAATGTTCCATCCTACGTGAAATGAGTTTTCCTAATATGACAAGGTTTACATGATCCAACAAAACCTCTTAGGAACAACAAATACTTCCAAATGCAGACATTCTAAGATCAATTAGGTTTTAGCATATATGTTATTGATAGGAATTTTGGAAAGACTGGTTCCTATTATGATACAGAAAAATATTCAAAACTTACATAAAAGGTGTATTTAATGAACTGCACATCAAATCTGTTTTAAACTGATGGCAAGATCTTTCACTATTCCACTACATCTCAGCTATGATTCTTTTTTAATATCTTAACTGTTATAATGTTTATTTTTTTGTGAAAAGAAATGAATTTCTAAAATCCAAAATATGAGTAGTTAAATATAATTTAGTGTAATTTATTTAAACAGTTAATGCATACACACAGGGATGATAAACTGTTTTGTTAAATGCAGAATAAACTGTCATTACTACAGTCTCAGATTTTCCTCTGATTTGATTTTTAGGTGAGAAATACTGCATTTAGCCTGCATAATCCTGTTTTAAGAATACATATGGAATATTCTTCAATATATTAATAGCACACTTTGTCCTAAATAGATTATCTTTGTTGGGTGTTCTAGTTTTAGTCTAGGTTAGATCTAATCAACCGTATAAGTCACGTATGAACTTCTATCTTTGTGAAATTTTAAAAAGTTTATCTTCACAATATCAGGGAAGAATTCACTAATTAATAATGCCTTTAGATTTCAGTTTATACTAAATTTCTGTGGAACTGAAAGCAGATTCTTAATTTTATCTCCACAACACTAGCAACAACAGAAGAACTTCAGTAGTATAAATGGAAATTATAACAGGCATGTGAAAATGTAAAGTCAAACAGTGAGAATGCATTTAGAAGGGCAGTATCTTCTCTAACTTTCTCTCAGTGAGGTTAGAAGAGGGTTGGCAATGTGGCAGTGCTTATTTCACAGTTTATCCTTACTTTTCAGGAAGCCTTACTGAATGGAATACTGTCACCTGAATAAAAAGCGTAATTAATTCATTGTAAACCTGCAGGATGGATGAAAGTAGAGGTGCCAAGTACTTTAGGAATAGACCAAATACATATTTTAGTGTTAAGTATGGGATGTGCTAAATATGAAATATGAAACAATTTTGCAGCATTTTCAAGTGCAATCCCAGAGAATAATAATACTTAGGCTTCAGACCAAATATGCCTTAGCTAGCTGTAAAGTATCTATAGTAAAACAGAGATCACACTTTTTGGCAAATTTGGGCATGAAATATCTTGAGTTTTGTTTTATTTTGCATTGAAAATTCAGTGTTCCTGAAGCTGAACTCTACATATATTGATTATTTTATATTTTAAAAGAATGCAAATATTTTCAAATTTATTATCTATTATTTATTTATTTATTCAATTTATTTTATTTCCAGATATTCATTCAAAAGTTAAATCAATTAATATAAATATGCAGTTTTATTCTATTTGTAGGAAGATATGAGATTAAAATTTGATCCCAAATGCGTTTAGAAATATTTTTTTGAAATAGTTCACAAATGATCATTTAATATAATTTCCACACTTCACATGTAATATTGAAACTGAAGGCAGGAAGATAAACTAATGAGATAGTTCAGAGCAACCCCAAATTTTTGCTTACATCATAATTCAAAATAAGGCAGTCGATGAAGGCAGTTGAACACTGTGGTAGACTTTTTATCACACTGAACTGAAAACTGAACTTCTTCCTAAAAGAAGAATACTCGAATTAATAAATGAATTCAAGGTCATCATGTAAAGATTTTCTATTCCTTTGATATTTGGAAGAGGTAATTATGATGATACTTCTCACCTTAAGTACTCTGAAAGGAATGTTTGCCTAATGACATACCTGTGACATCTCATCACAATGGGAATGAACATACCTCCATCCTAAGGGAGTGCATTTCCTAGTACAACTTTTGGATCGTAATAAAAATTTGAAGTATACAGAAAAGTGTCCTCTAATTTGGGATATGAAATCTTACTTTCTAGAAAACAGTTTTAGATTTCATGAAAAAAAAAGGAAGTTTTATCTTAAATGTATGTAAACTTAGATATGCTCATACATTCACAGATGTAATATAATGTGAAGTAAGGAAGGAAGATTTAACAACTTTGCAGTCTGATTCTACCACCATGTTTTTATTGATTTGAGCTAGCCGTTTCACTGTTTCATTGTAGTGTTGATTTAAAGCCATAAAAATAATACATGACCATTTCCCAAGGGGAAAAAAATAAGTGAAAGTTATCTGCCAGGGTACAAGAGGGTTGGAAAGAAGTTATAATATGTGGTTAGGTTTTTGTAATGCAAATTTTAAAATGTTAGAAATAATTTTAATTGCCCTGATAATTATTGGATTAATCATTAATTCAAGCTGGCAGCAGGTTTTTTCCAGCTTTGCAGAGTGGGTAAACAGCTCATTGTAATGAATATTAGAGCCTCAAGATGCATGTAATACTGAAAAGCTTAAATGTAAAACTGGCAGAACTACAATGACTTCATAATTTAATTCAAAACTGTCTCAATGCAACTAATGTCATTTAAAGACCCCTCACAGAAGACAGGTCTAGCTTACAGAATGGCAGCAATGAAGAGTTTGGTCCCATTTGTACTTTGTCTTCTCTGCTTTCCTTATGTCCAGTTTTAAGGTTAGAGTTTGAGAGTGGTACATGCAGAAATTTGCTGTTTCCATCCTGTAGGGTTTTCACTTCATTAATACAATAGTTAATTGGTCTGATGAATAGCTTGGAATCTAAGTAATTGCTAAATAATTCTAAGTAAATTGATTCCCAGTGACTAGTGTTTTTCTGTTAAATATTGAACTAACCACAGACTGAGTCACAGAAAGAAGTAATGAACTTCTCTGAGGAACAGATAAAAGGCTAGATCTAGTGAGAGATTTAGGTACAAAGAAGTGCTTTGATGGCATCTAAATCATAAATTTTTCAGATTTTCACCTTTCCATGCAGATTCCCCAACTGCCTCAAAAAGAGCTGATACGTCCATAGAACTATACCAGATTGCTCACCCAGATTCTGGTAAGGTGAAGGTTTTTTAGCCAAGAGCCAAGAGATCAAAATACCTGGGAAAGCGTAGCACCATGCATGAATGCACAACTGTATCCTGGGATATCAGAGGATACGCACAAAAAATCCTTACCAGCCACAAGCATCTTGAAAACTTGCACAGTACAGTATTTTTTACAGATTTTTTGACTAATAAATCCACGAACATCTCAGCATTTATCTAAAAATTGAAAAAAAAAGCAATTAAATGAACAATGTTTTTACCTTTAATTATTCTGGGCAGTTCTTACTGGAGTTCCATCCTAACACCCATTAAGGCAATAAAAAAGTCCTTTTACAATGTTTCAACACTAAAAACCATCAATAAACCTTTCAAACCCACAGGAAAAAGATAACAAACAGTCAAAGGACATGAAACAGATAACCAGTGAGGAAGAGTAAACAAGATGTTACTAAAATTCTGTTATTGACTTTTTTTTTTCATTTAATTGTACAGATACTTACACAGGAAAGGATGCTCTTGACAGCATTTGAAAAACATTAGTGAATGTGTTAAATAGGATTTTGTGGCAAGAGATACAAACTAGGGTGGTTTATCTTGGTAATTATTGTTGCTGCGGAAATTCAGACATTTTTCTTTTAATATGCACAAAGGCAGGAAAAAGATAAAAAGTTGGTGAGACTGCATATCAATAGTGACTTAAAAATAAGGAAATTACAAGTATAGTGTGCAGTCTTATCTGTCACTTCCAGTCTTGATAAACTTCTTCCAAAGCTTGTGAGTAAAGGAAGAGTCAGATGTAAGAAAATTTAAGTTTCCTGGCTTATACAAGTTCGTAGAAGAAAGCTGTGTGTTTAAAATAATCAATCTCAGGTATTTCAGTCTGTCTTAAAATATTTTGTGTTTATTCTGTATCTGAGCCTATCCTGGCCCAAGTCTAATTAGCTGGAGAAATAACACTCTTCACCAGCCTCCACTTGGACACTGAGCTGCTGAGTCCTAAACTCTTACAGTGCTTCATGATACCATCTATTCCTTCAGTCCATAAATATGAAAAGGAAATCCAAGTAGAATTCTGGATTGCTGAAGCTGCATAAATGAAAATGGTTTTGAAATGCTTCTGTTCCTAGCTTTGTTCTTCATTTGCTATTGGATAGTTTAAGAAGATAAAAAGAAGATCCGGGGAACTACAGGCCAGTCAGTCTCACCTCTGTGCCTGGAAAGATCATGGAGCAGATCCTCCTGAAGTCTCTACTAAGGCACATCAAAAATAAAGACGAGGTGACTGGCTGTATCCAACATGGCTTAACCAAGGGCAAGTCTTGCCTGACAAACTTGGTGGCCTTTTATGATGGAGTTACAGAGTCAGTGGATAAAGGAAGAGCAACTGACATCATCTAACTGGACTTGTGCAAAGCGTTTCACACTTTCCCACATGACATCCTGGTCTTCAAATTGGAGAAAAATGGATTTGATGGATGGACCACTAGCTGGATAAGGAATTGGCTGGATGGTCACACTCAGAGAGTTGCTGTCAGCGGCTCAGTGTCCAAGTGGAGACTGATGAAGAGTGATGTTCCTCAAGGATCAGTGTTGGGACCGGTGTTATTTAACATCTTTGCAGGCAACATGGACAGTGGGATCAAGTGCACCCTCAGCAAGTTTCCAGGTGACACCAAGCTGAGTGGTGCAGTTGACACACTAGAGGGAAGGGGTGCTATCCAAAGGGACCGGGACAGGCTTAAGAGGTAGGCCCATGCCAGTCTCATGAAGTTCAGCAAGGCCAAGTGCAAGGTCCTGTGCCTGGGTTGGGGCAATCCCAAGCACAGATAGAGGCTGGGCAGAGAATGGCTTGAGAGCAGCCCTGTGGAGAAGAACTTGGGAGTGTCGGTTGATGAAAGATTCAACACGAGCCAACAGTGTGTATTTGCAGCCCAGAAGGCCAATTGTATCCTGGGTTGCATCAAGAGAAGCACGACCGGCAGGTCAAGGGAGGTGATTCTGCCCCTCTACTCTGCTCTTGTAAGACTCCACCTGGAATACTGCATCCAGTTTTGGGGCTCCCAACACAAGAAGGACATGGAGGTGTTGGACTGGGTCCAGAGAAAGGCCACAAAGATGATCAGAGGGCTGGAGCTGGGGCTCTTCAGCCTGGAGAAAAGAAGGTTCCAAGGAGACCTTATAGCGGCCTTCCAGTACCTGAAGGGGGCCTACAGGAAAGCTGGGGAAGGACTTGTTTTTAGGGCAGGTAGCAACAGGATGAGAGGAAATGGCTTTAAACTAGAAGAAGGTAGATTTAAACTAGATATCAGGAAGAAATTCTTTACTGTGAGGGTGGTGAGACACTGGAACAGGTTGCCCAGCCCAGTGGGGCTGTGAATGCCCCTCCCTGGAAGCATTCAAGGCCAGGCCGGTTGGGACTGTGAGCAACCTGGTCTAGAGGGAAGTGTCCCTGCCTATAGCAGGGGGTTGGAACTAGATAATCTTAAGGGTCTCTTCCAACCCAAATCAGTCTATGATTCTATGATTCTCACTCAACAATGTCATTTCAGGATTGCTTATTATAACATGTATGCTGTGAAGAATCGAAGCTCTTAATTCTGTGGTTTAGGTTCTAGTCTAGTAGGTTTAATGTACCAAATCCATATGCTCCTAGGGACTAATCCAGTTCATTTAACTTAGGTAACTGACTTAGAACTTCATCTTAGGTTTCAATGAACTAGTTTATCTCTGGGAAAAAGATGTATTTGTCCGAGGTTAAAAACCTAAATTAGGCAGATATTATCTAATTCATGAAGACTTCAAAGTCACTTACTTCTCTTCACTGACCAGATAGGAGATGTAGGCCTTACCTTTAGAAGACTGCTTTTATATGACTAAATGGAAAGTAAACGTATTATGCCCTACTCTAAGAATACTTTTGGATCTAGCCTGCAAGGTCTGGTCTTTCATTTTGAATTTTCAATTTTGTGCCATTTATTTTTGTCCAGTCCTAAGAGTCATCCTCACATGATATTCTGTATTTGAGAGATGCTTTCTGATTCTGTATCATTAATAAATTTCCTTGTCACATTGACACTAGTGCCAAGTCCCTAATGAAATATCTAAATAACCTCAGTCCTAAAGTTAGCCTTTTAGAGCTCCACGACTAACCTTCCTCTCTGAAGACAAATCTCATTCTGTTCCTTTCTACATTTCATTGGTCGTTTTCTTACCTATCACACAGTTTCTCTACTAGTTCCCATTTTTTACAGTTTAATGAATATCCCATGTGACACTGCATCAATTTCTTTTAGTGAAGAACAGATTAAATCTGCTGCATTTCTCTAAATGGCTTAGGAACAAAAGAAACATGATCCATTATGTTAGATCAGCTCAAAAATTACATCTCAGCAAAGTCTACTGTGGAGAGAGAATAATTTTAAGATATTAATCAAAAAAGAGAAGTAATACTCTCAGAATTCACCCAGAGCCCAAACTGAAAGTCTCCTTATTAAAACAGGTGAAGAGAAATAATAAAAATAAAACACTATCTAGAAAAAATTGCACTAAAAAATAATATTTTAAAATGACAGTTATTATCTGTACTATTTTTAATGATCCTGTGTTTAGGCAGCAATCAGCTGGTGATACTCTGTTCCCCTAGAAACAGCAAATACTAGTTCTACAATGTAACATGATGTTTTATTTCCCTCCATTTTGGTTCTTTCTTTCTGACAACATGATGAATGATATTGGTGTTGAAAGTTATTGGGTCACTAAAGTTAGAGCACAAACTCATTTCTGTGGCAGCACTAAGATATTACTCTTCCCTATTCCTTGAAAATAAAGAGTCTTTTTGAAGTTGCAACTTTTTCTACATGCACCAAAAATGATTTCTGTGGTCTCTTTAAAGAGAAATTACTTTGCAATACGCATCACATCTATGTGTCACATCTGACAACAATAAACCCTGATATGTTTCTTGCAAGGTGTTAACTCCAGTGCCTGAAATACAGCAGTGCTCTGGAGAAAAGGAATAACCTGAAAAATAGAGATGCACTGAGGGCTGTTGATGCTCACTAGCATCAAAATGTCTTATTAGATGAAGTTATGAATATATTATATATACTACTTCCCAGCCAAGACAGACTATATTTTTTCTTCTTTAAACAGAAAAGCATGAAAGATCATTCCAGTGACATGTGATAATAATATCAGGCAGTAAAACCAGAAGTGGACAAGATAAAGGGTAAATTATTATTCACAAAATACAGGATTGCAATTTAGAGTTGATTTCTGAGAATGATTGTTTTAGAAATAGCAGGTGAAATCTTGGCTGTAAGTGAAATCAGTGAAATTTTGCTCTCAATTTGAACGGAGGTGAAATTCCAGTTTCTTGTTCTGTTATGTTTACATATGTCTCAATTTTTTGGTTCTCTTGATTCTTTATATTCAATATGCATTGCAATTTGTTTCGTCTGGATACTTTATATTCAATATGCATTGCAATTTGTTTCATCTTTCAGCTTGGGCCAGGGGAAAAATTGTATATCTGTATTTCCAAACATTTCTCATCTAATTTTTTGATGGATTGCTTATGTATGTAAATTTATTCTTGAATATATGTATTGAATTATATCTGTAGGAAGGATTGGCATGTCTGTGGCAAAGGTGAATAGTTGACTTGAAATTACATAGATTTCACGCAAGTTCATTAGGAAGCAAATATGTCTTACTGTCAGTAATTGTGTGTCTATTTCTAAAGAAAACTGGTATTCTTAACACAATGAAGGATGTCTACGAGGATGCTGAGAGCACACAGCCTGCATGAAGAGGTTGAGTGAGCTTGTTTGAACAGTCAGAGAGAAGATTAAGGGACAATAATGTATTTGAAGTGTAGTTACAATACGTAGTTACAAACATAGTGGAGCAGAAATTTTCTCAGCAGGTGATAAAACAAGAAGTAAAAGGATAATTCAGGTTGAGAGGGATCTCAAGGGGTCTCTAGGCCAAACTGCTACTCAAAGTGTAGTCATCTGTCAGGTTGGACAAGCATTTCATAACCATTCTAATGGTTTAGAATCATAGAATGGTTTGGCCTGGAAGGGACCTTAAAGACCATCTAGTTCCAATAAGCAGGTTCACATTCCACTTGACCAGACATGGATCTGGACTGTTCCATGCATTCATAGCTTCTCTGAGCAACCTGTTCCAGTGCATCACCACTCTCATAGTGAATAATTTCTTTCTAATATCTAATCGACCATTTTTTAATTTAAAACTGTTAGCCCTTGTCCCTTCACTGCACTCTCTGATAATGAGTCCCTGATAAAAATTCTGATAAAGAGAAGACTGCAGGGAGACCCGATAACAGCTTTTCCATATCTAAATGGAGGCTATAAGAAAGAAGGGGGCTTTTTTGGCAGGATCTGTTATGGTAAGACAAGAGGAAATGTCTTCAAACTAAAACAGACTGGATATAAGGAAATTCTTTTTACAGTAAGAATGGTGAGGCACTGGAACAGGCTACCCAGAGAGGTAGTGGATGCCCTGTCCTTGGAGACATTCAAGGTCAGGCTGGGCAGGGCAGCCCAGCAACCTGATCTAGCTGTAGATGTCTCTGTTCATTGCAGGGGAGTTGGACTAGATGATCTTAGAGGATCCCTTCCAACTGAAATGATTCTGTGATTTCTATGACTTCTATGATCTTGGGTGTAAGTCCTCTTTAAATATTGGAAGGCTGTTATAAGGTCTCCTTAGAGCCCTCTCTTCTCTAGGCTAAATGAATCCAACTTTCTCAGTCTTTTTATTTATAGAAGAAGTGTTTCAGCCCTCTGATCATCTTTGTAAACCCTTTGGACCTCCTCTAACAGGCCTATGTCCTTCTTATACTGGAAGTCCCAGAGCTGAACACAATTCTCCAGCTGGGGTCTCAAGAGAACAGAGTAGAGGGGCAATCACCTCCTTCAACCTGCTTACTGCATTTCTTTTCATGCAGCCCAGGATGTGATTGGCGTTTGGGACTGCAAGTGCACATTGCTGGCTTGTGTCAAGCTTTTAATACACCACTAAGTTCTTCTTTGCAGGGATGCTCTCAGTCAACTAATTTACTTATATCAGGAATGGTGTGGTGAGCAGGACCAGGGAAGTAATCCTGCCCCTGTACTCAGCACTGGTGAGGCCTCACCTCGAGTACTGTGTTCAGTTTTGGGCACCTCAATACAGAAAGGACATTGAAGTGCTGGAGCAGGTCCAAAGAAGGGCAACAAGGCTTGTGAAGGGCTTGGAGAATATGCCGAGGAGCAACAAAAGTGTTTAGTCTGGGGAAGAGGAGGCTGAGGGGAGACCTTATTGCTCTCTTCAAATACCTGAAAGGTGATTGCAATGAGAGCAGGGTTGGTCTCTTCTCACTGGTGACAGGTGACAGGACAAGGGGAAATGGTCTCAAGTTGTGCAGGGGAGGTTTACGTTGGATATCAGGAAAAACTTTACAGAAAGGGTTGTTAAGCACTGGAATAGGCTCCCCAGGGAGGTGGTTGAGTCACCATCCCTAAATATGTTTAAAAATCGTATGGATGTGGTGCTCAGGGACATGATTTAGTGGTGGGTTGTTAGAGTTAGGGTAGTATGGTTAGGTTACGGTTGGACTTGATGATCTTGAAGGTCCAACCTGAGCAATTCTATGATTCTGTGATTCTGTTGCCCAGCCTGTATTCATGTTTGGGATTACCCTGACGGAGAATCTTGTCCTTGTTGAACCACACGTTGTGAGCCACAACATGGCTCACCTTTTAAGCCTTTCAAGGTCCCTCTGGATGGCATCTCTTCCCTCCAGCATGTCATCTGCACCACTTAACTTGAGTCATCCACAAACTTGCTGACTCAATCCCACTGTCCATGTTAGCAACAAAGATGTTTAATAGTACAAGTCCCAATATCAACTTCTGAGGAACGTTACTCATCACCAGTTTTCACTTGTACATCAAACTATTGACTGCAACTTCTTGAGTGTGACCATCCAGACAATTTCTTATCCACTGAGTGATCTATCCATCAAATCTTTCTCTCTCCGGTTTGGAGAAGTAATGGGAGACAGTATCAAATGATTTGCACAAGTCCAGGTCTGTTCTGAAAAACCTTCAAGGATGGAAACTGCATAAACTCTCTGGACAACCTATTCACTGCTGATTGCCCTCATTTTATAAAGTTTTCTCCTTATATTAAGTCTGAGACTCTCTTGCTTGGATTTATGTGTGCTGTATTTCATCTACCTTCCACGCAGGACTGCGAAGGAGGCTAACAGCACCTTCTTGATGATGACGTTGGTACTTCTTTACATCCAAGGCAGATCTAAGTACCTTAGAAAAGGTACTGTTGAATTATATCAGACATATCATATATATGGAGCAATTAAGGAAAAAATCATTGAAGTCTGTATTTCCAGAGGAACATTTACTTCTAGTGGTGTTACGAGCACTCAGCATTTTGCAGAATTGTGCTGAAGAAGTTCCACTGAAGAAAACTGTGTTGAACTCTCTTTGTGAGGTGGTGATAAGCAGGATGCTGCTTCTAACAAAACTCTATTCTCCATCTTCTTGAGTTATCATAATGTTCAGTAAGGCCTGGGTACAAATGATTTTTCTTTTTAAAATGTCAGTAAAGGATTTCATATTTAGACACTATTTTTTTTTAGCAGCAGGTAATTGCAAAGCTTTTAGATCCATTCAGATCTGATATTAATGGAGGATTACACTGCTTTTCCTTGAAGAAGTGCTCAATGAAGGCTTGGTTTGTCACATTTTAAACCTGCTCATTACCCCATGTTTTTTGTCATTATCAAGAGACAGGCGGTAAACCAAACAATGAGCAACAGCCCTGCATTAAGAAACACTGGTAGAAGTTGTCACTTCTTTTTATTACCAACCGTGTCTTTACACACAGGTCAGAAAGGACCTGTAAGGGAGCTGTTCTTCTGGCTCATACCCAAAGCATTTTCTCTGACTGTTTCTCACCTGCTGCTGGGTGCCAGACAATGGCAGGTGCTGACCCTGCCATCCCTCAGGAGAGGCCAAAGGGAGACAGATGTAGATGGCTGCCAGTCTCAGCGGGGCTGTGCTGAAAGCTGAGTCATCTATCTCTCTAGACCACAGTCCTAATGAGTGGGTTATCAGGCCAATCCCCACTGCTGTAATAGTTATCTCTAAGCAAAGGATTTCCACAAAATTGACTTAAAACAGCTTTTGAAAGATCTAAGCTTTCTATATCGTCTGCTTACCTGCTATGAGATGAGATGTATAAACACCCTTCAGTCCCTAGGTAAAGACAGATTAGTGGCCCTTGAAATAGAGAAGTATCGTGCAACAGAAAATAAACATTTTCTCATGTGAAATCTGCATTGTGAAAGCAGCCTATAGCTTGTTGTACAAAAATAAACAGATTAGTGCCCCATGCAACTGATGTTTTGTACAGTCTGGGCATTGACATGGCAAGCTTATGAAGTTGGGGCCAGGCCAGTTCTGATTCCAGGAACACAGCAAGAGATTGATTAAAGTGAGCTTTATACCATCTGTGGTCAGGTTATGTTTGGGACAGTTCATATATCTGCAGGAGCAGCAATAAATATGCCAGTACAGACAACAGCTTTTCATGAACTGAGAAAAGAAGTAGGAGACAACCAGAGTGATGATTTCTGCTTATCAGTAAGGATTCCAGGAGAATGAGTGGTTTCCTGTCACCTCTGAGAAAAGATCACCTGCAATGAAAGCTGATACTGGAAGATGCAACTTCAGAGGTGAATTTATGATTTAAACTCAAATTCATTCCAATATTTGTTCAATTAAATTTAGTATAGGCATTTTGGCAGAAATTCAAAGTCTACATTAGTGAGACAGTAACAAAATATATATCTGGTTAGGAATAACTGGCTCTCAACTGCTTTACTCTATTAATGAGATTGAAAGTAAAGGCCAAATTATAGCCAGGGCATAAACAGGCACAATTTAATTCACTTCAGTGGTATGGTACACATTTATGCCAGATATATGTTTTGCCATAAAAGGGTGAGGGAGAGCAAAGTAGACCTTTCTTCTCCACACCTTCAGCTAACACTAAGTAGCTGTCATCCCCACCACAAGAATTACTGACACCATATATACACCATTTCTGATCCATCCACAGCTTAGGCCTTCTGCCAGCTCCTGTGGGTGGCTTGGCAGGGAGCTCCATTAAGATCTGAATTACCAGCATACATAATCACCAATGTCAGTCATTAAACATGAGGCAGTTATGTCAAAGGATAAAGCACAGAATATATTTTGTGATTAATCTCTTGCTTAATGTTTTGTTATTTTAAGCATCTAATTGGACCCAGAAAAGATTTGCTAGTACCTATAAGCATTTTAGCACTGATCTCAGAAAAAACTGGAGAACTACAGGAAACACTTTCCATTTTTAAGGAAAGGCAAGATGTAAGTAGCTGAAAACTGTAAAGCATACGATTTAAACAGAAAAGTAATGCTTTGTTCTCAGATTCATTTGCATTGGAGTCATTCAGATAGAGTGTTGCTACTTTTGCTTTTTTTTTTTTTTTTAATATGTATATATAGGTTTCCACAGTGGCTAATGACTTTAAGTAGTAAGAACATAAGGCATATTTCTGATAGTAGTATATTTTCATGAGTTTCCCAAACATGCACAATGACTACTGAATCTATTCTGGATTAATATTTTCTTTTTAAAGAGTACCAAATCTTTTTGATGCTATTAATTAATGCTATATTTTCAAACTTTTATTAGTGCAAGTATCCTGTGCTGGAGTTTGGTGGGGCAGACCCTCCTGCTTTTCTTTGAATTACAATGTTCTCATTAAACCCTGTAATAATATGGTATTAGGCAGTAATGTTGACAGACTAAGCACCTGTCTTGCACTGCTATGATCATCTTTTGTCACTGTCACTTTAAAACCATTTGATGATAAAGTAAATATAATAATAATAATCTCACTTTTCTTAGAAACACTTTTTTCTTACTTAGCCTTCTGATGGAATATTTTTCAAAGTGTGTAATACTAGAGGCAATCTTTCGATGTAGGCCTACTTCTCAGAAGAATGCTTAGCCTTCATATGGTCAGATATTCAACTATTTGTTACTTAATAATTTTAAGCATTATTCATTTTTTTTAACTTTTTAATGTAATTTTTGATGACCTGAATAGCTCTGCAAATATTAGTTATTCATCTGTTATTTAGGCACTAATATTCACAGTCACAGGTTCCCACTAGCTTTGCTGATGCATTACTTTTCAGGTGAGCTTTTCGTATTGACCAGTCCCTTCTTTTTCTCTGGATTTTGTGGCTGAACTTGTCACCCTTTTTAGGTATAAACAAAGCTGTAAGCCTGATCAAGGATTATGTATCTTTTTTGAAGGCTTAATACCACAAAATCTTCCTGAGAACTCTAGGCAAAAAGAAGTCTAGAAAGCAATTTTTTACAAGTTATGTAGCTCTCATCTTCTTGGTCTTGCACAGATACATGTTTTGCTATTATTTTATTCATTTAGAAGTGTATAACACTTGCATTTTTAAGCATTCAATTTTCCTTTGCCACATCTTAATGCCTTTGCTTTACCTCTTCTGTTTCAGACCCCAAAATTACCATGTCCCTATGAACCCATATTTTGAACTCTGTGTAAAGCAACAGCTCTCCAAGACAAGATAGAAATGCCTACATCTGAAATAAAATCAGGGTAAGAAGCCAAGTTCACAAGAAAGAGCCATTTGTGACTTAACATAAAAGACTGATTCTGTTCTTACCATGGAGACTCCCAAATGCATGTTCAAGCTTTGTTAATCACTTGCCAGTATCTTTATCCAAGATTAGCAGTACTGAAGGGTATTCTGAGTATCTTGGTCATGAGCTCCAGGTGCACAACCGACAATTTCACTCAGTGCACCAAATGTCTTGAAAATATTCTTGGGAAGAATTATGTGCCAAACAGTGGATTTTAGAGTAGTCAGCAGAGTCAATGGGAAGCTGCTAAAGCCCCAGTGCAGCAAAAGTGACTGAAGAGGCAGAGAAACTGCAATTTCTGCCTTTTGAGTTTCCAGTAATTATATTTTTCTTTAAGGGAATGGAACCTTTTAAACATGATGGAAGTTGAAAGCACAGCAAATTTTAAATAGCAGTTAAGTACATACAAAGCATCCCATGGAAGTGGGAGTCATTAGTTTAGTGCTCTTTTCAGCCTAAGGGAGTAAAAAAAACCATCTTCATAGAAGTGGCCATCAGAACTATTCCTCTGTATAGAGTCTTAGGTAAAAGAACTTGGGCAGCGTCACACAGAAGTGTGCATAATATATGCATAACTTTTCAGCAAATGTCTAAATAATTGTCTGATAATATGTGACCTATGAGTTTCTAAAGGGCTTGCAGTCCTGCCAAGTGTGGATTTATTTTCACTGGGGACACAAAGGAATGTGCTTCACATAACAAACAAACAAACAAACAAAAAAACCGCCAGCAAAAAGTCAGTTCTTGCTCAAATGTTTGGTGTGCTCCTGAGACTGTGAGAAATAGCCACCAGATCACTTCCAAACATAGATAAAACAGGTCTTTCCCTCACTTCAGTTTAAGGTAGGGCTGAACTACTTTGTTGCAATTTTCTCAAGTTTAGATCAAGGCACAAAGTTGGTAAGGAAAATCTTAACTCAGTTGCTGAAATTTATGAAAATGAATTTCAAATGGAGATCGAAATATGTGAAAGAATAGCAGCATCTTATTTCTAAATGAGTCTTCTGGGAATTGTGTTTTTACTGTAAATAGATCTTGAAAATGCAGTTACATAAACACGATTGCTTAGTAATATCTAATTACATTACCATGATACACTTCTCACTGAGATTATATGCTGCAGTTAATGCAGTAAAAAAATAATAATATCATTTTATTATTTTATAATAAATAATATCAGAAAAGGATTTGCTGAAGAAATTCCAAAGGCTGAATCATCATTTTTCTTAAAATAATTGCATTGGGAAGAGTTTCAAAATTAGGAGAAGAGCCATTCACTTTACCATGTAAAAAGGATTAAACAGTGGTGGTAGTAGATTGAGATAGTCTTTGGCTCATCCTCAACACAGTTGAGAGGGTGTGAGTACTCACAAAAATCTTAGCTCAGCGGGAATTTTCTACATTAAGTTTTGATGTTGTTCTATTTAATTCCTTCCTTAAGTAACATCTATTGGGGCACATTTTTCCAGTCAGACAGTTGATGGATTTTCGTTCTTTATTATTACATGACCAAATGCTGCTAAAATTCAGAAATGAAAACCTAGACCTTAACTAAATGGGAAAAAAGAGAACATAGGCTGCCTATGTGAAGGAATATGTAAGGGGACAAAAATCTCTTTGGCACCAGACCTGACATGAAATCTCCCTTCACTGGAGTAGCTCATGACATTTAAAGCCATGGGATTGTGCATGGTATTTGTCCATCTTATTGACAACAAATCCAAACCTAGAGGATGTCATTTTACTCTCATGTAGAAGGCATTACCTTTTGTTGATGTAAATAGAACTGGTCAGTTTTATTCCTGAAAGAGAAGAAAAATAGGGCAAATAAATTTTCATTTTTTAATTTCTACCTTTCTGGAATTTGCATGTGAGGAGGCATCATTAAGCATGTATCGTGCAAGAGGCTAATAATAAAAATCCATTATCTATAGACTATTATAATCTTCCATGAAAAAAACGCTTGTTCTTTAAGGCAGCTTTTTTAGATCCCAGATTAGAAGGGGAAGTCCTCTAGTGTCCTATTTATTTATGCCACAGACAGAGACACGCACACCAGTGCACTGTAGTGCCTATGGAAGAAGTCCTAAAAGATTAATCAGGAAGCTGTAATTCCCTGCAGAATACCATATGTGAGTTAGGAGGGAAACTGGATTAAGATGCTCAGAAAACTGTACTTATACTGCTCCCCTGGGGAATAACTAAGATGCTGAATTTATTAGGCTTGAATCTGGAAAGAAATTCTCACAGCTAAAAGAATTATTTTGGGATAAGAGCTCTGGCTGTACTTATGACTTTCTTGTGGTAAACATACAGAAATCAGAGAAGACAAAATGTGCATTTATGCTGGACTGCGTCCCATCTGCAGCTAGCTGCTCATTTTAATTTGGAAATCCTGCTTCTGTTCTATCTCCACTTAATGAAACACATTTTATTTCTAATTTCTAAAAGTCCAATCTCAGAATATTCTAGTACCTTTGGCTCAAAAATGTCTGAAATAAAACTAAGCAATTGGAAAGGAGACGTGGTGGAAATCTTCCATTCTTGTCTTAATTTAGTTGAAAAACTAAATTTAAACTGTGAAGAAGTTCTTATTATGTATTTCAATCCATAAGATTGCTTATTGCTATTCTGATTTTTTTAATGGTGTTTGATCCCAGCTTTAGGCTTTGTTATAACTGTGAAAGTTGGTTAAAAAACAACAAAGTTTGTTAACAAAGATATTTCCAAAAGTGTTTGAAATACATTTCAAATGTGGAAATATATTTTACATAAATAACCATGTCACCACTGAGGCCTAATGAAGTGAGATCCTAAGGTAAAGATCATCATAAGTGATATAGTATCTCCTCTGGACTTAAATGTTCTTAATATACTGCCTTCCTGAAGCTCAAATACTAAAAGATAATCAGTTTAATCAGTTCTATTACTGTAAATGGAAATAGAAAAAGCTTAATTATCCATGTGAAGGATCATTGTTATTTTGAAAACACACACTAAGTGTTGATTGAACTGAAGAATGAAGACTGTAAACAAAATAAAGATAAAAATGAATTTCCCTTTATGCTTCCTTTGATGCAAGGAATGTATAAAATATAGATCAGAGGAGAAAACTATAAAGCCCGTCTGCACTTTTTGTCTAATATTTTTCTGCAGAGTACATTAAACATAACAAAAACAGTTTTTCTTAAGAGATTCATCAATTAGAAGGAAAACAGATTAATTTCATAACTCTTTTTTTAAGGAAAATAATTGTCAGCCAAAATTTGCAAGCTATGTGCCATAGAAACATCTGTAACTACTTCAGAAGAGATTTTGAAATATCCAAAAAAGAATTATATTCCACAACTGATGATTTAGTGAAAAACACAAAGGTCAGAAAATTTAGAAGGATAAAGGCTCTTGGGTCACATTATGTGGGACACTAAAAATCAATTAAACTTTCAGAGTAAAGATTGAGCAATTGAATTAACCTGACGCATCCACTACTTTGCTGGTCATATTCCAAAATTAGTTAATTTGACAAATACGTTGGATTTTCAAAAGGCATATTACCTAATACTGCTTTTACATTTTCCAAAAAAAAAAAAAATGTGTTATATGCAGAATTCACTAATTCTAGTCTATGGCTGACCATCAGGCAGTAAAACATCAGACCAGAAAGACTTATAGGGAGTCAGAAATGTAGATGGCTTGGGTAAATACAGACAACACATTACATCTCTCATATTATTTCAACAGGAAGGCTGTTGCAAAGCTATAAAAATATATATCAGAAAAATGACTGCTGAAGCCTCTTTTCAAATTTCTGCTTTTCCTATAAAACTTTAGCATTACATTAAAATACCATCACCTCACCCATCTGAAAGTATAAAATACTTCATGTGCTAGAGGATAGCAGATGGTCTGGCTAGTTCTAGAAAAAAGGCCAAGGAACTTTGATTTGGGTGTCCCAGCACTGTGTTCAGTGTAAGCTGAAAGAGCAATAAAAGTTCCTTTAGTCAAGTGATGCTTCTTTAAGGGTCACTGAAACTGTTGTGCAATGTAAGCAGCTAGAGTTTGGTAAACTTTTGGAGATCCGTAGATGGAAAATGTTATTTAAGTTTAAAGTATTATATCTATGTATTTATTCATGAGACAAGCTGAGGTGGGATTGGCTTTCTGTCAAAAACTGTCAAACAAAAATAGGATTCCTTCTGGATAGTTGTCTTGAGGATTCCTCCTGCTGCCTCAGAAATTTATGTGGAAAGATTTACAATGATATTACAGTCCTGTGTAGAGTACAGGGCTAGAAATAGGAAGTATTATATTCTGCTAACACCTCTGACCTTAATTATTTTGTGACCTTTGATGTGTTATTCTACCCTACATTCTTTTCATTCCCTATCCTTAGTCAAACTGGACTTCGGCAAATTTGCATGTGCAAAGAGAGTAAAAGGGGACTTAGGTGACCTAATAACCCAGTAGCACATTTTCCAGTGGTGTTCCAAGAACACCTTCATAGCTTTATAGTCTCCTTCAACTCGCATCTAACCTCTTGTCAGTTGTCTCCTAGTGAGATTAATTAAAAAATGAAATCTGATGATTCTGTCGATGCTACTGTAATATTATTGCTGGTTTCAACATTTATGGTATTAAAAATTATAGTAATGTTTTTGAACATATATATAAACACTTCCTAGCTGTGCATTAGTAGTTTCAATCACAAGTTCATTTGAGTGTATGGGGTATAGATATATCAAAACAGCTGTCTTATTTTAGTTAAAGAAAGAAAGGCTATGCAAGGGATGTAATGCATTCTTACAGGTCTCTGGTCTGAACAACGGGGTGACCAAGAACTCAGCAATTCTAAGTGGGTAGTAGGTTAATTCTGTTCTATACATACACAAGTCATAAACATTTTTTGTTCTTGAGAAGAACAGAGAAATAGAGATACAGGAAAACTGCGCAGGTTCTCTTTCAGTAAGCAGTAAGTGCCTGTAAAATTGTCATATTGCAAACAATCAGATTAAAAGATTGACTTGTCCATGAAAAATTCATGCTTTGACTTTTCTTTTAAACATCATACTTTATTGATTTTTAAATGTCACAAACAGGACATATAGTTATTTAGCACAGAAAAAAATAGAAGAAAACAGAAAATTCATATTAAGAAATGATGCTTAGCAGACTTATTTCCTAAGTAATGAAAAATGAAAAAGAAAATAAAAATAACTCAGTGAATATAAATCAGATCAAGGAAGATAATGCAAAATAATTTTTGCACACTTTTTTTTTGAGATTTCTATCAATCATATTTTTTGATTTTATTTCTATTAAAGCCAGTACAAATTAACTTTTCATGCCAAAATATTTTCAGAGGGAACACTAAAGTCACATGTGTGCAAAGTACCTGAAATGTAAATGTATGTTTGCATGTGTGATGATTTGCACAAGAGTTGCTTAGATGTTTATCCAGTCAGCAAATAAGAACACTACGATGTGCCTTTGCCGATCAAGACATCAAACATATGAATGGTAAGAACAACTCATATTCAGTCCATATAAATAACAAGAAACTTCTTTAAGAAGCTATTTTAATTCTGAATGTTGATTAAATCTGAAGGAACTGCAATCTGCTTGCAGATATGCCATAAGAAAAGGATTTAGATAAATTATTCATAACAAGCTATTCACCCATCTATGTTCTAAACAACATCCATCAGTGTTCCTGGAGGTGTTTATATAATAGCAAAAAATGTAAATACAGATAGGAGAGTGGACAGCTATGTATTATGCTTGAGAAAATTAAAGGAATGAGAGCTTGTTTCTTTAACCTATAATTCCCACAAAAAAAAAAAAAAAAAAAAAAAAAGAAGAAGTATTTAGGAAAGCAGCTTTTACAGCGAAATTTCTGTATTTTACTGGCATCATATCACACAGACCACAAATCAGTTGCATTGGTAGCAATTTGGCAACTGGGCCCCAGTTTGACAGTAGTGTCATTACACTTAATATATTTAAAATAGACCAACCAAAAAGTCAAGATGAATGAATGTTTGCTCAAAGGAACTGAAGGAACTCTGATCTACTGAAGCTGCTGTAATATTATTGTACAGGAAACAAATAAACTGTACTAATAGGCTTTTGCATAAGAACAGACATATTTTCTTTAAATATCCAGAAATTAGTAATTTGACAGAAGATATTATAAGACAATAATATGCTCACAATTCTGTAAAAAAATGTAGAAATATAAGTCAAAATGTAAGGAAATGGGAAATAGGACTGAGACCTGTACTGCATGTGTGTGTCTAGGTCTTGAATTCATAGCTGACTGTAGGAGCGGAGAGGAATATGGAGATCTCCAGTGGAAATGATTCAGTGATCAGTGCCTACAATAACAATTTGTGTTTTCTTTTAAAGTAACAAAGCCAAAATTTAAGTCCTAAAATGGCACATGACTACATGCTCAGACACATCTAGCTCTTTTTTCCCCCACACACCAACCTGTGCCTGTGACTGAATAGATGCAGCAACGCAGAAACAAATTCAGTGGCATCTGCTCTCTGCTGTACAATTAGGTCTGGTTTTTAGCCCTTGTTTTCTGAAAAGTGGAGAGCCAATGGTCCAGTATTCTGCATAGAAAAAACATACTGTACCTATGGAAGAAAAGGAAAATATAGAAACAATTTTATGCTGTTATGTTTGCAAAATGATATTTTTACTTGAAAACTTCCAAACTATTTCCAGGAAGTTTTTCTCAAAAATAAGTTGTCCTCTGCCAATACTACGACAGGGACTCTGCTATCAGTTCCACAATATACGTTGGTTGCTCCAAAAATAATGCCTTCTATTTATTTCCATGGAAACTACAACAGAGCACAATAACACAAGTTGATAGAGAAATTCTCAGCCAGAAAAAAATATTTTTCAACATAGTCACCACGATTAGCTATGCATTTTCACCAGTGATGAACAAGAGCCTCCATGTTGTGCTTGTAAAAATCTGCATTACAGCCCAGAACATGGCTTGTCTTTCACATCACTGTCACCACTGTTGAAACGCACCACCCACCACCTCACTGTGTTCACATCCACTGTTTGTTCTTCATGAACACTGAGCAAACTTTGATGAATGTCAATGGGTACAATATTTTCTGCATGGAGGAATTCAGTTACTCACCTTTGCTTTATAAGCACTTCCATGTCAGACACCATTCTGTCAGCCTGCTCCTCTGCTGCCATCTGTGACACGGCAACAACATGTAACAGAATACTGGCAGGAAGGTTCCACCTCTACTGCCGTACCACCACCATCTGCCTCTGGCATCATGGGCCAATGTAATATAAATAGGAGGCATTACTTTTGTAGCAGACTTCACAAATGATTGCATTTCAGTGCTTGAAAATGCTGGACAGAAACAAACCTGAAGCCTAGCTCTGAACTATAGAGAGAAATTCTGACCATTTCAAGACTATCTTTTCTCTGAATTTATGTCACTGTTCTGGTGAGTAATGAACAGGTATGTCCTCAGCAGGGCTTCTATCTTTAAAATGTGCAAAGCCTCAAAGCATTTCATGAAAAATATGATAATCAGGGTTTTGCATACCATGAAAGTACATTCAGAAGTTTTCTGGACAACTGGCTTTCTCTCAAGAGTCTTGCCTGACACAAAGGTATTCTATATCCTTTTCCTTTTACAATTCAAAGACTCTGATATACTTCACAGTCTCTTATGCTTTCAGGCTATAATTAGCTACTACATCCCAAAAAAAAGCTTTATTGTCAAGCATGTCTATTTGTGTTTCATTAATTCAACGCAGCATCCCTGCAAACACAGGCAGGTTTCATTTCCAGTAGAGCATTTTTCATTGTTTAAATATTTGTGAGCAAAATCACCATTTTATTGGTAGAGGAACTCTGTTATTAAAAAAATAATACTAAAAAAAATAATAGATGAATCATATCATAAGTGATGTTCAAGGAGTACTAAACCCAAAGAGACCATCCTTGAGAGATATGGGAACAGAACCAGCCCTTTCTGTGTAACACCAGGAAACAACCATGTACAGCAACAAAATCTCAGAGTGGCTGAAAATTAAAGGGAAAGTACCTGTGCTTCACCATGAAGTTTAATATTTTGGTTTTATTACATTTAGTAAATTATCTTACTAAATTGACAAGGTAGGGCTTTTTGTTTGGTTGGTTGGTTTTTTTGTATAGCATTCTTGTTGTCTTATAATTACTCAAAAGAGTATGGATTCCTGAAACTTGTCAGATAAGTGATATTTTTCTGACTTCAGTGGTTCTAGGAAATCCCTGAAGGAGTGAAAGGTACTTGTATAGACTATTCTGTCAACTGATATACATAGAACATGCATATAATCACATATGGTATGAACTTTGAATTATAGATAAAACTAAGGCCATTACCAAAGCTGTTTAGATATGACTGGATGGGTAACACAAATACAATTACTTAAAAGCATTAAATTTTTGTAGTATAGTATTGGTTAGAAATGTATCATGGGAAACCAATCTGATTTCTAGCTTTTAGAAACACTGAAGATTTTCAAAAAAGATTATATTATCTAAAATGTTTATTACCTATTTTTAAATTAATCAGCAGGAAGTTTATGGCCTTCTAAACAAAACAGACAAAGTACCTTGTCACTGCTACCTGTTCTTAAATTTACTGGGAAGGATTCTGAAAGCTTGTACAAAATCTATCAGTTCCTTCTGCTTTAGATTTTTTGTCAGAGAGAGCTAACTTCACCAGGTGAATGTGTGCTAAACAAATGTATCATGTCTGAATTTCTCAGTGTTCTGTTCCTAAGTCCATTTCATTCTGTCTTGGATAACACTCCTATTTCACCTTTTCCTCTATTTCTTTGCAGAGGAAGAAAAATATCCATCAGTCTATTTGTTTTGAAGTCAAAATATGATCAAGCTTAACTGTATTTTTTTGCTATTAGTTCCAGTGATATTAGTGTCTCTGTTATCATCTGTATTTTGTTCAACAGAGAGAGAAACCTTCACTGTGGACTGCTGAAGATTTCTCCTTTACATAGTCACAGATGTAGACAGAAGTTTATACACAAAGGAGGAGCTCCAGCAGAGAATGCTGTAAAAAAGCAATGTCCGCAACAGAATAAACTTAAATCGCATGATCAAAGAGGCTTCATTCAAATCTGTACTGCAAATCAAGCAATTAAAAAATTCTGGGGGGAAAAAAAAAAAAAAAAGATCTGGAAACTGAGTCATATATGCATGTTGACTTATCTTCCAGGAAATCCTTGCACTGTTTGCTTGTTCAGTAGTCACACTGTAATGTATGGCCCACTAGAGAAGGCTGGGTAGAATCAGGGTAAGAAAAGTCTGTTCTGGAAAAAGATCTTAGTTAATAATAACTATAGACCTTGATTTTCAGGGACTTAAAGGCTTTAGAAGCCAGAATGTACGAAACTGACTTTTCCTGGGGCCTCCAGCCACTTCCAGCTCCTTCCTGAGAGTTACAGGTTTTGGATGTGAGGGTGATCTGGCTGCAACATCTGTCACTCCATTGATTTCCAGGGTTGATTCAGCTGATCTGGCTGGTTAGGTGGATATCCCCTTCCTGCCTCATCGCTGCTCCATGTGCATCCCTCCCAAATCTGCATGCTCAGTCAAAGAGGACGACCTTCCCCAATAGAGATGTACCGTTCATTGGTCAGGGGTATATGGTAGCTGCATTTACCTGCTAGAACCTCCAAACAAGCTCAAGGTTCATCTGTAAGAGAACATAGGGTAGTCAAGCTTCTCAGACTGCAGACACATCCCAGTGAGGTGCTGCATGGGGCAGTCTGTCATTGTAAATGCAACGAAATTCAACAAGACCAAGTGCCAGGTCCTGCACTTTAACCACAACAACCCCAGGCAATGGTACAGGCTTGGACAGACTGGCTGGAAGACTGCATTAAGGAAATGGACCTGGGGGTGTTAGTCAGCACTTGGCTGAACATGAACCAGCAGGTAGTCAAGGAGGCCAATGGCATCCTGACTTGTATCAGAAATAGTGTTGCCAGCAGGAGCAGGGAGGTGATCATCCCTTTGTACTCAGCTCTGGTGAGGATGCACAGGCCCCTCAGTACAAGAAAGAGATTGAGGCCCTGGAGCACGTCCAGAGAAGGGCAACAAAGCTAGTGAGGCATCTGGAGCACAAGTCTTATGAGGAGCGGCTGAGGGAGCTGTGATTGTTCAGTCTGGAGAAGAGGAGGCTCAGGGGAGACTTTATTGCTCTCTACAACTACCTGAAGGGAGGCTGTGGCGAGGCAGGGGTTGACCTCCCGTGTAACTAGCAATAGGACTAGAGGGCCTCATGTTGTGCCAGGGGAGGTTCAGGTTGGATATTAAGAAAAATTTCTTCTCCAAAAGAGTAGTCAGGCTCTAGAATGGGCTGCCCAGGGAGGTGGTGGAGTCACCATCCCTGGAGATGTTCAAGAAACCTTTAGATGTTGTACAGAAGGACATAGTTTAATTGGTGGTAGGTGAACATTTAGACTGGATGATCTTGGAAGCCTTTTCTAATCTTAGTGAATTAGAATCATAGAATATGTCTATGATTCTATGATTCTATGATCTGTCAGAGAAAGTTGCAACTGTGAACAAAATATGCTGAACTTTAATTTATTGCTGTCACCCAACATATGCATGATTTCTTTATAGCAGGCAACTGTCAGGAGTTTGCACAAATACCTAGCTATGTTATCCCACATTGTTTGAATTTCCTAATTCAGTGAATGAGAAGCTATTCATAGCAGTGGTTTCATATAGGCTTCACATCTGCTCTTCTGACATTCATTCTCCCTTTCGTCACAAGGGTCAAGCAATATACTCCTGGAAAACAGGATCCTTGCTCGGAAAGAGAAGTCAGGATATAAAAAAGCTCAATATTCCCAAAATGACTTTCACCTATCCAGCTGCTCTTTGGCCGTCCTGGAAGAAACTCTGGAAGCAACCAGTATTGCTTGTAAATAGTTCTGTAATGCCAGTTCTCGTAAAAAATAGTAGAATGTGTAATATCAGTCTGAATTAATATTAGCTATCTGTAGATATACAATAGATAAACCAGTAACCTGAAGATGCCCAGTAATCTTCTCTGACTTGAGGCTACCTGGCATAGGGTGTGCTAGGAGACTCCTATTAAACTCTTGGAATTCAGAGGAACCTGCTGGAAATATTGCACAGCTTGCACTGAGTCCCAAACTGAAACTCAGTCAGATACAGTTGTAATAATTTAACAGTAAGAAAGTGAAATTTGAGAAACGTTCCTTGTAACAGTTGCATGTATCCTTTATATTACAGCTTGTTCTCCTGACGTCAACCAGGGAAGAATTAGGGAAGATATGGACATCATGAACTAGTTGCTAAACCATCCATAAATGACTGAAGCAAATACTGGCAATGATTTGCAGCTCCTGGAACAACTGAATAACATTGTTGATAAATTATGGAACCTGACAAGAAAACAGAGGGAAAGAGGTAAAAGAAGAGAGAACAGGATAGTATATATGCATATGCAATCCAGCGGTAGCACAAACATAGCTCATCATGAAGGAACACTCTGCTGTGATCTCTTGTGTGACTATCAACTGGAAGTAACATGGAACCAAATTCCTCCAAATGGGAAATATCACCTCCAGAATTGCATTATGGAGATCTCATTTTTCATCATAAATTGATACAGAGATGTACAAGTTGGTATTGCCAGCTTCTAAATCTCTCTTCTGTTCATTGATGCTCTGTCATCAGTTATCATCTGCACTAACTGAGGTGTAACCTCAGTACAAAGCTCCAGGAATGTGAATTCTTCTTCCATTGGCTCTCTGCCCACATTTGTAGCAAGATCTTCCACCATTTGTTATTTTTTCTTCTCAGAAATTGAGATAATTTTTGAGAAAATCCTGGAATGGGAAGACATTCATCACCATACTTAAGGTCACTGTAGCCTACTATAAATTAATTTATTGGTGTGCTTTCTCAGTCTGTATCTGGTCTATGGGAAACATGACAGCTTACTCTCATATGTTAGCATGACCATGGCTGGGCAGAGATCAAGTCTTTTGCAACAGCTACTTTATGTTTGTCTTCTTGGAATGGGCCACAGATAAACATAAACATTTAAATATTCTATTCCACAGTGCAGACACTCAGCTGGAATGATGTATGGTATTGATGCTTCTCTAAAGGAACATGTTTCTCAGTCATTGTCTGGCTTTGAAACCAAAAGAAAACCACATGGGAGGGTTGACATTTCAGACTGTGCACAGTTCCCAGAGGGAGAGTTGAATGCACAGAAGTTTAAGATGCACTGTTGGTTTAAGACTGATGTAAGATTGAGGCTAAGAGGTGTAAGGTCTGAAAATCTCAGCTACTTACTCTTGCTAAGTTGGTATTATCATTTAAAGTATGATAGTGAGACTGAACTCACTTAACTCTACCAGCAGATGACTGAGCAGTGTCAGCATTAACTTCTTAGTGCAACTTGTCTTCTTCCTTTGCTGTTATCTGTTTTGTGTATATTAACATTATCTATTGCTTTATGATTATGCACCATAATATTGCATATTATTGTTATTTTCCCAGTTAAGACCTAATCAAGGGCAGTGTAACTACCCACCGTTGGATTTTTTTTTTTCTGCTTCTTTGTAGGCTTGATATAGGTTTTGTAGGCCTAGAGTGTTTTCCAGCTTTCTGACATTGTCTAATAAAGACATTCCTTCTCCTCTCAGGCTTTATGTCTGTCAGTACTTGGGACTACATACAGAATCACGGAATGGTTGAGGTTGGAAGGAGATGATCTAGTTCAACCTTCCGCTCATTGTCAGGTAGAGCAAGTTGCCCAGGATTGTATTTATCCATGCTAGTGTTTGACCCTCAATGTAACAAAATTGTTTTCTAGCACTGAGATGGAATTTCATGTCCTTTAATTTGTTGCTGTTACTGGGCCCCACTGATAAGAAAATGTCTCCCTCTTCTTCATTGACTCCCATCAGGCATTTATACACATGGAAAAGTTCCCTGACAAACCTTTTTCTTCCCTGTCTGAATCTCTCTATATAAAGAAGTAATTAAGAAGATCTAAAAGTGAAATGAAACACTATTTCCCAATTGAAAGCAAGCCTTTATCTAGAGGGACTGAAATATTACAAAGTTGATTGTGTTGCTTTTTCTTTTTTTTTTTTTTTAATTTAGTTTTATGGCACTAACTGTATCATTTTATTTATTTTTTTTCTGGGACTTTCTTACTCAGATTTTTCATTTGAATTACTGATGCTTATTTCATTTGTTTTGTCAACATTGCATTGCATCTCTAACTTGAGGAGTAAGATTTTACGCCTTCTTTTACAACCTCACCAATGCTCACATCCTGAGTTTTATAAATATCACCTTTAGAAGGAAGATCTGATGTTTTCCTTGTAGAATTTCAATAATGTGGCTACTGTTAGAAATAACTCTTGCAAAGTATAAATAAAAAACTGTTTTCAGTATTTTTATTTCTAAATGCTAATAGCATGGCAGTAGCTCATAAATCCTTAATGATTAGCTTCTAATTATGTGCAAGCATCACAGTGGAATCCAATCAAATACCAAAATTTACAAATTCGTGAATTCATCCATACTTATGCATGACAAGGCATAGTAGAACAGAAATCATATAATAGCTCTAGTATTCCAAAATGTTATTTGGGTGAATTTCTTCCTAACACCCCTCTTCCAGGTATGTGCCTATGATATGTACTCTAATTTCAAACAGTTTTCTTTGGACTTAGATTTTAGACTGGAGATACCTTTAGCTTGTCCAGAGTCTGCAATGTTAGGAGTAATGAATATCTCTTACAATTAGCGTTCACTTCATTTCTACTTGCTGACATGAATTTTGAATTTAAAGTATAGCTGGCATGTGGTTAGCCACATTAATGAGCTTTTACCTAATTTTTCTCCAATGTAACTTGGCATAAATGTTTAAAAAAAACTGTCTTTTTTTCTGGTGGATATTTACAATTGCCTGGAACTTGCAAAGTGTATTTTGGACAGTGTAAGTACTTCAGCTACAAGAGATTATTTGTAAATGCAAGCAGTAAGGATTGGAGAGAAAAGGATAGGATTTCTTTGTTAACTTTGTACTCAGCACGCTTTCTAGGGCTGTGTTTTGCAGGACCTAGAAAACATCAGCTTACTATTGTAAAAACAACTAGCCTTTTTTCTCATCCCTGAAAGAATCTAGCACAAGTTTGTTTTGTGACATAGTTTTATTCTTCGTAATAAAACAAGTTAGACATCAAAACACGCTCATGTCTTCTGTAGAGTTCCATCCCTGAAGACTGTGAGGGTTTTCTTCCTTATGTCTCCTTGAGTCTGATACTCTCTTCTTCATCCCGCTCAGTCTTTGGATCCAATGTGGCAGTTCACCTGCAGATCTCTTTCAAATGAAGCACTTTCTACCTCTGTTATCATTTCCACTTTTCTCACTGGATCCATAAATTGAAAAAGATACACTGTCTCCTGGCACTCAGTCCCTTAAAGAGAAGCAGGCTACCTCAGTAGAAGACATAGTCTCTGCTTAGTGCTCATTGGCACTGCTATAATTAAGACACCAGTGATAGTTATTTTAATTGAATATTGTCATGCTTTTATGATTTTCGGTTATTGGTATTCCACGTCATAACATCATGTAGTGAATGTACCTGGTTCCCAGAAGAGAAGGACTACTACATTCCCCAAGGTACTTTGCTCCTCTGTTACCATTTCCGGCCAGAGGGAAAAGATAAAAACTTTTTCCACCCGTCTCTTGTCCTGGCAGCACCTCGCTCTCCAGCCGTCTTATCGTTGGTAGTAGAGTAAGGCCTACCTTGATTTTGGGACATTCTCTCTCTCTCTGTATTGGATTTATCAGCTTAAATTGTAATTATATTGTATTATAGTATGTCGTTTTGCATTCCGATATCTTATTTAGTAAATTAGTTTGTTTCTCCTCAGATTGTTGTCTCTGTTCTTTGCTCTCAGGGCCATCTCCTTACCCTTTTCCCCTTTTTCCCTTTTCCCAGGGCATGGGACCGTGGGTCCCCCGTCCCATTTGTAACGGAACTGGGCCGAACGCCCGTAAACTGTTGACAAATGTATCTATGACTAATTAAGTGTATTTTCAGAAACTGTTATTAAAGGATCACTACTCATTTTTGAAAATAAGAATTTTTGAGATTTATATCAAATCTTCACAGTATATAATGATGATAAGAAAATCACTGTATTGAACTGAACAATCTTTCTGTTGTAGAATGCAAAATCTGTTAAAAAATAACTCACATTTCTTATTCTCTTCCTTGTCCTTCACCCCTCCCTTAGCATAGACCTGTATCCCACACATGTGCAGCACAGTGACATGAACACATTCCTGCTCCATTATCCAGATGCTGTTGGTCAGGGAACAGAAAAGTCCCTCCTGATAGAACACCTCCTCCTGTCATCTTCTGTGTCACATAACAAGAGGATCTCCTAACACAAGACTCAGCATCATCCCAGGTGATGAGTCTGCTGAGAAATGAAGTGAAAGCTCAGTGTCCGAGTGAAACTGGATAGTGAATTTTTGGAATCATACAATGTATGGCAGTGGGAAAATTGTCAAGTTGATCTGCAGAGGTGGTTTGTTTTCTTCTATTTTCTGTCGCTGACAGTGAACAGTGCTGGATGCTTTCAAGCAATATTCTGTAAATAAAGTAGATATAGGGTAAGGAATAATAAATCTTTCTTATGGAAAGAGTTGTAAAAATATCACCAATATTTCTTTAGAACAAAATATATTTCAACTGAAAAGACTTAATTTTAGTTTAAACCTTTTGAGTAATTCCACTGGTATTGGAGGCCAAGCATTAATCGACTTAAAGTTTTGTCATTTTTGCTAATTCTAGTTATTGTTGTTATTTAATAAACTAGATAAACTGACAAGAATCCTAGCATGCACATCCTAGTGAAAGACAAAAAAATTATAATAATTATCATTTTACAATACTATTATATTGAAACTTTATGGTCATATAAGGTTACACATTTTAAAATATTTTTAAGTTCATTTTTGATGTTACTAAATCCAAACATCTGACTGAGGACAGATAATTTGATAATATATTCTCCAGGTTACAGAAACAAATAGGTACTTACTCATGTTATATATAACTGCACTTGCAAGAAATGTGTTTTCTCATGTACATGATATTGCCTGTGAGATAAATCAGACATTAAGACTAAGAACATATGATGAGACAGGATTGTAATACACCAGGCTTACCTACATTTTTTCCTTGTTTATGCTGTTTGTGGCTTATGTAAATTAGAGCACTTTCATAGACTACTTTTCCTAAACCCACTTTTATTAGAACAGTCTCCTCTTCTATGTTGGGTTAATACATAAATTCAGTATTTAGAAAACCTATTTTGGAAATAGTACCAATGCAGAAGTTTTTGAAGAATTCAGTTTTAAAAAAAAACCTCTCTTTATCCTTTCAACTTATCCAAATATATTTTCTCATGCCTGCTTCTGTCCTAGCTATATCCCTGTGGCTTTTAATCCCTCATACTGCTATTTATCACTGCTTTCCCTACAACCAGGGAAACCTTTTAATGTACAGAAATTTCCAGCAGTGGGATATGAAAACTGAACACTGCAAGCTCATTTTAAGTGTTTTCTCACCTGATTTCTTATTTCCCCAGAGGAAATTATTTTGCAGAATAATCTTTTTTTCCTTGGTTCAAAAACGTTAAGAAATTTGTCGTATATCAAAATGGGATTATTATTATTAATATTATTATTTTACATAGCCAGGAGGGCTGGAAGTCAAATAGTGCTCACAAAGTACGAGATACTCCAAACTAGATTGAGATATGGGATAACGGTTGAAAGACATATTTCCAAAATAGCACATAGAAATCTATTGTTTAAGACACCTACCCCTAATGCACTGTCCATTCTCTCACTGGTTTCTCCTCTGTTTCTGGACTGGGCCCTTCATTATTTCAAATACAGCGGTCAAACTTTACACAGGCAAAATGTACCTCTTCCAGTGGAGCTCTGCCAGTTGACAAATTTATACAGTGTAACTTTCATGAGCTTCCTTATTTTTAAAACTTTTGCTGATTTTTAGGTGTGTTTTCTATAAACAAGAGCCAGCGGCAACCCCTTACATGCTTAGATCACATCTACATTTTTCTCTTGTAATATTTTTTGCCTGCTGGAACAATGTGATACTGCTTTGGCCACACACCTCCAATGGCATTTGTGGAGATAGTTAATATCAGAAAAGATCTCAAAATGAATATATCTTACCTACAAATAAATGAAGGAAGCATTTGAATATTTCCACCACAGTTGCCTTGGTTTGATTTGATGCTCCTAATCTCAAAGTCATGCTGTGTGGTTTAATTTAAAAATACTAAGAAAAGCGGCTAAACTTTTGAAATTATGAAAGACAATTCAATATTTGTGTTTTATTAAATATAGACACTACTTGCACTGGAATAAGTACAGTAATTAAAATAATAATTAAAAAAAGTAAATTGGTGTCCTACTGAAAGTAAGGATAAATTCAAAGTCAGAATCTCTATCCCTGGAGTAAATCAAAGCCCAGCTGGAAAATCATAGAATGATAGAATGGCTTGGGTTGGAAGGGACCCCAAGGATTATCAAGTTCCAACCCACCTGCCACAGGCAGGGCCACCAACCTCCAGATCTGATACCAGATCAGGTTGCCCAGGGCCCCGTCCAGCCTGGTCCTAAACACCTCCAGGTACAGAGGATCCACAGTCTGTTGACATTCCTCTGAATGGCATCCCTTCCTTCTAATTTGTTAACCGCACCACTCAGCTTGGTGTCATTGGCAAACTTGCTGAGGGTGCAGTCGAGCCCATCATCAATGTCATCGATGAAGATTTTGAAGAGCGCCAGTCCCAAGACAGACCCATGGGGGACACTGCTAGTCACTGTCTTCCACCTGGATGTAGTTGCATTCATCACAACCCTTTGTCTACAACCTTCCAACCAATTCCTTATCCACCAAAGCGTCCACCCCTCAAATCCATATCTCTCCAATTTAGAGATAAACATTTCAAAGGCCTTGCACAAGTCCAGGTAGATGACATAAGTCGCCTTCCCTTTGGCCACCAATGTTGTCACTCCATCATAGAAGGCCACCAGATTGTTCAGGCATGACCTTTCTTTGGTAAAGCCATGCTGGCTGTCTTGGATCACCTGCTCATCCCTCATGTGCCTTAACATGTCTTCTAGGAGGATCTGTTCCAAGAACTTCCCAGGCACAGAAGTGAGGCTCACAGGCCTGTAGTTCCCTGGGTCCTCCTTCCTCCCTTTCTTGTAAATGGGAGTGACATTTCCTTTTTTCCAGTTCCTGGGAACTTTGCCCATCAGCTACGACTTTTCAAATATGATGGAGAGTGGCTCAGCAATCACATCAGCCAGCTCCTTGAGGATCCTGGGGTGCATGTCATCCAGCCCCATAGACTTGTATACGTTCAGTCTAATGAGGCAGTCATCATCAGCCCAATCTAAGTTCTCTCTAGGTTGTTACATTCCCATGTAAGAGTATTAACTATCTGTAGGAGCCTTAGAGATTCGTAATGATCTGCACTATGTATTTTGCATATAGTTTTAGAAGTACATATCTAATACGTTTATAATCCAATGAATCCCTCTGACATTCAGGTCTATGAATTTTCTATTCTTCATATTTTAAGATGTCCCTAAAAATCAATTATGTATACACTGTTTTCTGCTAGTAAGATAGGCAATAAATACTTCATAAAATCTTGGCCCCCCAGAAGCTAATGACAAAGTTCCCGTAAGTTATAGTGGGATCAAGGTACTAGTGAGGATATACACAAAACATTGCCTTGTTCTGATTGCTATAAATATGCAAATATCTTGGACAATATTAAAAAAACCTGATATTTTCCATACGGCAGTATTTATTGCAGTATTTGTACTATTTCCTACACTTTGTGAAGGAAATTCCTCAAACACTCCATAAATTTAAGAAATGGTTCTTGTGAATGTCCAGTTCTTACTGGCTCCTAATGTAAGATGAAACCTAGGACATAATACCTCACAGTGCTGTCCTAAAAAATAAATCTATTTATTCCTTGGACATCTTTTGCTTCTGAAAACATATTTAAGTCAAGGTATCACAGCTAGGGTATAATTTCAGGCAATGTTTTCTAGGTCAGTGGCAAAGCAGTCTGTCTTGAGTTTTAAAGAGGTTTTTAGTAAATTTTCTGGAGCTTGCACTTGGTTGAGATTTAAATGAAGCACATTAGAGACTCGAGGAACATGGAATAGGACTGGAGGGAGTGACTGATTAATATCACCCCTGAAAAAGAAGATTCTGTATGGAAAGAGTAGAGAAGAAAATTGGAAGAAATCTTATCCGTAGAAACAACAAAAATGTGATACAATTTATACCCATTTTTAATGACTCATTTTGTCTACACTTAAACTGATAATATGGTTTTGACATGCTTTTTTTGCTCAGGCCAGGCAGTATGCTTGCAAACAATTTATCACAGCACTTCAGAAGTTAGTGTAGGGCAGGACTTGTGAACAATTCAAGTGTTATTGTCCTGTTTGAGGGGATAATATTCTGTACAGTGGTTGTTAGGGTGTATATGGGAGCTGGAGCATATTTAGGATACTTCTTCTTTTGCATCATATTTTCATTTTTATGTCATCTCATGACTTGGGGGCAGCATACAGTTTCTGAATACCTTTCAGCTTAATCAATACTTGAACTTGCTCTATATCTATATAAAGGCTTCCAGTGTGGTGACCTTTTCAGATCACTTCTTTCCCTCTGCATCACTGGGGTCCCTAGCTCTTTGCTTTTTAATGTAGTCAGAGAAGAAGCTAAGCCAAAAAAAGGCACTTTATTCCTAACATGTCTGAGAGACATTTGCTTACTCCAATAACATCATTGCAAATGTCCTTGAACAACCTAAATTCTGGATATTCCTGTAATAGATGAGCAGATTTAAACTATAAGGGGGGGCAGAGAGAATTTCTCCAGTGAGCACCTAGTTTTTATGAAGTGCAGAATACCTATCGAAACTAAAAATGTTAGTGGATGTGTGAAATTCACATTGTGTAGGAGAACAAACTATTGTTTGATAGATAGAGACACAGAGATTATGTTTGTATTTATCAATTTTCTAGTTTTCAAATCTAAAAATATTTTAATGACATCTATTTATTTAATACATATTTCCTATCCTGAAATTAAAGATCACATGTGCCAATTTTATTGGATTCAACAGCAGAGTAGGGATACAGAATTTAACATGGATTAGCTCACAGCAGCTGGCATTATTAATGCCATATTGGTCCTTCTGTAGTGATTCACCGAAGCTCCAATTATTCTTAGTTGAAATGCTCATTCATGATAATTTAGCGATTGCTCAGATTAAGATTACATTTTCTGTACATTTAGCTCCTCTGATTACATGTAATTGTGGGGCTGTTTTCAGTCATTCCAAAGCTCTCAGAACTTTTGCATGACTTTTGGGAAGAGCAAGTGTCGTTGGAGCAAATCAGATTCCATTAGTAATTGGCTGTTTCTGTTCCAAAGCATTCCTCAGAGGAGTAGCATTCTCCTAGAAAGAGTGTTGTTTCAGTCAGTGACCCACCTTTGGCTACTCTTGAGGAAAACAAAAACAAAAATTATACCAACCAAACACCACCACCAAAACAAACAAACAAACAAACAAACAAACAAAAAAAACCAAAACAAACAAACAAAAAAAAATGAAATAGTGGACTGCAGATATTCAATTAATTTGCAAACTATAAAAATAGTATCCAGAGCACAGATTGATGTATTTTGGCAGGGCCATATAGAGAAATACTCTCACTATCCCTGCCTAGGCATGTATATTTTCCAAGTGATTTTCAGTGTCTTCGGTGTGGCAATTGATAATGTACAGTAATATAACATTCAGAAGAAAGATGAATAAGTATTCTTCCATTAACTTCCTTAGTTATTAGAACCTCTATGTGTCCTTTACATTTTTTTGATATGTTGAGACTTTTCTAATCAGTAGAATCTAATCTTCCTATGATGTCTGACATCCCTGTTTGACATGCAGGAAGCCAAAAATCTTCTGAATATGAGGAAGTCTGTGACAGAGCTCTGAGCACTGGAGCTACAGCAAAAAGGAAATTGTCTTACTGTAAGTAAAGCAAATACTGGCCTTTATGAGAGCTATTCTTAATTCGTCTTGATATAAATAAAAGCAAATTCTGTCTTTGTAAGAAAAATGAATTTTGGAAATGTTATTCTGTTTTTGCTGGTGGTTTCTCAGTCTTCAGGAAAGTGGAATTATGATATATATGGACTCACTATTTGATTACCACTTCCTCACTCTGCCTCGGATAGCAAAAACTGAAAAACACAAGGCAACAGCTTAGTCCCTTATGATACAGCCTTTTGAAATGACTTTCAAAAATGTGCACCCCTGCAGACTGGCTTTTAACTTGTATATTTTCTTAAGCACATAATAGTATAGACATCTCAGTGTAAGACTAGCACCATTCATAAGCCGAGGGAATGAAAATTCAGTTTGTTTTTATTAATTCTTGTAGGAGTAGCCTATGTCTGGTATGCATAACCTACATTCACCAGTTTGTATTTAAACACTGAAAAAGAAACACATTCCTTCTTTATTGCTACAGTTGCTTTAAATTAAAATTGTGAAGAAATACAATGTTAGGTAACACAAAACTTCTTTGATTTCTGTTAAAAAAAAAAAAAGCTTTATGAACATGCTGATGTATTTTGTAAACATAATAAATTTTATCTAGCGAATCAGTGGGAAAACATAGCCCCAAGGCTCAACTCTGTGGTGTCTCTCTGAAATGATACTAGTAAAATTATGCTAAAACTATTGAAAAGTAAGGAAAATAGCACTTTAGTGAGTGCTTGCAACATTTTAATACTAATGGAATCTTATTTGCTCCAATGAAAACATTTTGGTACAAGCTTACAGAGCAAACGACACTGCTTTGTCTTTATACAAATTAAAGATAGAGCATTAAAGGTCAGATATAAAATCTTGCCAGATAGTTCTCTCTCCATTAATTTTACTGTGTGTTAAGAGGAAAGGATGTAGCTTGCTTATGACATGGAGAAAGAACGGTTTCTGGTTTCACTGTCAAGAAACTCTAAAGGACCAATGAAGCAAACTGTTGAGGGCAAAGAGGCAAATCCTACAAGATTTGGGCAAATCTTTGAGGACCAAGTGACAAAGAAACAGTATCCCTGGAAGTTCACTGGAGGAAATACCAAGTTCCAGCCTCCACTGAATTTCCATCCTGAGCTTTTCCAGCTGTAGATACAGTGTCTGACAAATGCTGAGGCTCTGTAAGGACAGACTGTGGTGCAGGCTGCTCCCAAGGCTGCTGGTCTCACAAGGAAGTTTATTTGAAAATCTGGAGGAGGAGGCGTCAAAGGCAGTGGGAAACTATTTTTCTAATTTCTCTTATTAGTGAACAGCAATAGTCTCAGTCACCTGTGATAGTGAAGATTTTGTTACTACTTGAATGACTCATAGTTCATGAAGATGAGAGTTAGCCGTGAAATGCGTAGTGCCTTTGAAACAAGCACACGGTCATCTGCAGGGAAAAGATGAGGTCAGTACTCCTGAACCTCTTCTAGCTGGTTTCTGTCAACATATCTTCTGCATTACTTGGTATGAAGCTCAAAAGTTGGTTAGTAAAAACGTCTTAGAAACCTTATTACAATAAAGACTGATCTAGGAGTACAGGTATGTTCATTTCATCTCAATTTTGCAGGAAAAGAAAGATTTCTTCGTGAGTACTTCCTGAGAAAGACAACATTTCCAGCATTTTATTTAGAAATATAAAAGAATATTTAAAAAACAAAAACATATTTTCCAGACTGTTTAGGGAAAGCTGATTTTTTTTTTTTTGTTGTCTTTAAAACTTTAAAAAAGTTTGCTGCTAAGAATTGCTTCTGTCAACCACAGAGAAACCTTGAAGGGGGGTTTTGAATGGTGGCAGCTGAAGGCATTCTGAAATGTGCACTAAATAAGTCAGGGCTGAATAATAGCACTAGTGTTTGTGTTGCTAGAGTTAGGTTATATTTACCTTCCATTAAAAAAAAAACTGTTAGCTATAAAGCAATACTCTGAGCTCAATCTTGCCAGATAAAGTTCAAGCACAAGAAAGTTGCTCTTTTTGTGTTTTTTCTTTTGTTTTTTTCTTTTTGTAGTTTGAAAGATAAGCACTGTTTTGATTTTGCTTTGCCTCAAAGTAATTGTAAAATACATCATAAGATACATTTTATCCTGTTTCAAAATCAACAGATAATACCAACCTGTTTTACTCGTATGAGTAGTCTAGTTCAATAAGACTAAATTTTATACAGAATTTCTTGGCATGACAATGTTTTCTTCAGCTAGGACAATGCTATTGCGTATTTTTGTCTCTCTAAAGCCTTTTAGTCGGTTTGCATTTTATCCCCAATTCACTTTTAACTAGCGTTTGATATCTGAATTAACCAACCATAGGATTTCAGGTATGGTTCCAGAGCAATAAAAGCATGAAAACTGCAATATATAATGTTATATATTTGTGCAAAATTACAAATGGGGTGGGATAAGGAATGTCTATAAATAGTCAAAAGAAAAAATCACCAGGCATCAGAGAAACTATTCATTCTGAAGAAAGTAAGTTTAAAGAGAGGAAAAAAAAAGAAAGAGGAATATGAAGTGACTATGGAAGGGAAAATATCCTGACAAGTACCACTGTTAGGTTATGCAATAGTTTTTAAAGAGAAACAGTTGAAGTCGTTTCACTTGAGACAGAAAATTTCAACTGACAGAAAACTAAAAATTTGAATGTAGAGAACAGTAATGTATTGGTAGAGAGATGGAGAATAATTATCTTGGCTAGGAAAGGAAAAATTTTATTTCCCATTTTCTATGATGTTATGAAAAGATGCCTTTAATATTAGAGCATCTTTCTGTGGAAAAGAATAACAGCAAAAAAAGCTGTCCCCTTTTTCCTGTGAAAAGTATAGGAGCTGGCAGAGCCGTAGGGAACTGGAAAATGTAAAATGGAGAATTGGATAGAGTATTTACAGATACAAAAATAGTAGTCAGATTTGAATCTGCATATATTATAGTGACAGGCACCACTCACAAAAGAGGCACATTGCAGTGCTACATCAGGAAGCAATCCTACTCTTACCACTGAAGAATAATAATCTCAGAACTGCTCTTATATTTCTTAGCCAAACTCCCTCCTGCTAAGAGCACAAGCAGAGAGAAAATGAAAAGAAGTTATGAACAAAATACATGATAAATAAACAAGAGAAAATAGGTTTAGTGGAATAAGAAGAGTATCTTGCATTTTTTTCAATTCAAATTCCTCCCAAAATATAGTGCAGAAAATTACTGGTTGTATGTGTTTCCAGAAGGGTGAAATCTGCAAGAAATTAGAGTAGGAGAACTCTACTATAGGAGGTCTTGTTGAATTGTAACTCAAACAGTTCTCACTCAGGTCTGTGTAGGAGCCATTTGCATGTCATTTTCTTGTCTGTCAAATCTTTTTGAACATCTTTGTAAAGCCCAAAAGGAGTAGAGTATCTGTCTTCTTATGTCACTATAGTCTTCTCTTATTCTACGGAACACTAAAGTCTCTGAGTGCAACAGCATGAGGTGTCAGAGTCACCATCAACAGAGTTATGACTATCAGAGATGATGTTAGGGTAGTGGGAATCTGAAGGCTTGAGTCCCTGGTGTAAGCAGGAGGCAAGAAACCATTCCAAAATTTATGTTAATAATTTCCTTCATACAGTGCTCCAGTGGAAAGCTCCAACTTACTACATTTCTAATGCATATCTAGCCAATGTCATGTATAGCATTAAATTATTGGGATTAGCTGTGTGCTATGTGCTTATATTTTATATTTCATTTGAATAGAGAGATAATAATTTTAAAAGCATTATGCTGGAAAAGCATAATTGTTCTGATATATCAAAATATCTTAACCTAGGTTTGTAAGTGATAAGATTTTTGTGTTACAGGTAAAGAGATCAAGGAAAAAATGGAGTAACTGAAAAGACTATGCACACATCTAAAGTGCTGATGTATGTAAAGTTTCAAAAGCATTTAAGCGTCTCATTTCACTGAGTACCTAATTCAATTAAAAATTTGAGTCAAAAAAAAAAAAAAAGAGTACCTTGCATCCAATCACTTAACCATATATTTTTAGTCACTAGTAGAAATGAGAAAAGCACTCATCAAATTCATTGTATAATCTCGCAGCAAGACACTGGCTTCTCTGAAATCCAGTATAAAACACCCATTGGTTTCTGCTTTATTCATAAGGAGTTCTAACATTTTATTCAGCTGAGCTGAGTCAGTTAATTCAGATTTTTAAATGTTAAGCAAGCATCTTTCAAAGAAAATAGATGGCAGTGCTTACTAAATGACTTGCACAAAGGAGCAGAAGGGCTCTAAGGTTCTAAATGCAGTCAGACTGATTTAGAAAAGCTTGAGGAATAGCTGGTTTCACCTGGCCAGTTTTAGAAAGAGATTTCAGAATATCACTGAAAATCAGGAAGGAAGCCAATGGGACAGAATAAAAGAGATGTCAAGAATGGCAGTTGTGATTGCTGGGCAAGTGTCAAGAGGAAAGATGGAGGCTCACATTGGAACCACTGCGTTTGAAATTGCATTTAATAATAAGTTTATGGTTTGGCTTGTTTAAATTCACATTTGGCTTCAACTTGAAACACAAGCTGTTAGCCGGATTGCAAATGTTTCATGTTAAAAATGGCTGATCCTAAGTTAATTTTAAAACCCAGAATAATCATTTCTGTATTTAAATAAATTAAAAAAAAATCAATTGGAAAGTAAAGAAAAATATAACATTAAAATGAAGAGCAGATTGTAGATATTTCTGTTAACACATGTTCTTTATTTGCTGCTGTCACTGACAGTATTTGCGTCGTAGTTGAGTAATTTGCCTGTTGAAAAATATCTACTGCATCTGCATGTTGGTCACTGCCACAGACTGGATGGTGGAGACCCACTGTAGCCACTGACACAATGTCTCAGTGTCTTCTTGCATGAGAGAAATACACTCTTTTATATTGTTGCAATAGCAGTAATAAATTAATTGTTCTAATGCCAAGCCCAGAGTTTTCAAAAAGTCTCTTAGTCCATGCTTTTATGCACTGAATATTTGCATGAAGAAGAAAATAGAAAGAATCTTTAAAATTACATGAAATAAAAGGTAATAAAGCATTCTGTTGTTATTTCGACCTTCAGGGGGGAAAAGTAGAATGAACATAAATTCCAAATACATTCATCCTACAAAGAAGTGTGAAGATAGAGCGGATTGTATTGCCAATCTTTTAGAGTTCAGGTTAGGGGGACTGGAGCTGACTCTTAAAGTAGACGTGGACAGGACACCTAGAAATTATATGTAATGTATGGAAGTCCTACTATCATGCTCTATCTTACTTACAGCCATTAGAGGGATTAATTTTATTCCATTGGTAGTCTTTATCCTTTTCAATAGGGCTATAGTCCGTAATAGTTATAAATGATGTGTCTTAAAAGTACAGTTTCTCCAGAAAGACTTTTCTCAGTCCTTCCAGTACACCTGTATGCTGTTGATGGCTAACTTTGTTTCCATTGTACCATAGAGTAAAGCTGACTATAGGGAGAACATGTTAAGGCCAAAAATCAGAGCTGGAGAAAGTCACACACTCCATGTTGACATGGTAAATACCATCAGCCAGGAAATCCTAATAATGTATATAATGAAAAACTAATCACAGAATCTCAGATTGTCAGGGATTGGAAAGGATCTCGAGAGATCATCTAGTCCAGTCTCCCTGCCAGAGCAGGAAATGTCTATACTGAATTGTGTTTAAGACTGAAAAGTTGTGGATTTAATCTCATGACAGAGAAACATATTCAGAATTACACATAAAGGTTAACAGAGCTCATTAATCAGATGATAGCTGAAATTATTTAATTTAATGTGAACACAAACTTTAAATAATAGGGGAAGATGATGAAAATGCAGCGTCCTATACACCATAATTTTGAAGATAGATTTCTCCTCACTTTCTTGATAGTGCCAATGTAGTTACTATGCAATGAGATTAAGATAAGAGCCTTCTGCTGATTTCTATCTGTCATGTCATTAATCAAGGTCTTAACTTAAAAAAAAAAATGCATGTATGTTTAATGAGCTCAGTCATTTGTTCAAACTCAAAAAAAAAGTTTCAGTTACTTCACAGAAAATTATAATGATAAAGTCATTTTACTTAAGGAAGAAAAAAAAACATCTCCTGAGGAGTGTAAGAACTCAGAGGAATTCAATGAATAATTTAAAGATCAATTAGCTCTCATCTGTTAGGAACTTTTGCTAATTCTTCACTGACAGCATGTTTCTTCTTCTGTGCAAACAGCAATAATTTCTATATTATTTATGAAAGACAACAAGTGATGTAGCTTTTAAGACATGGGCTGTTATCATTAATCACTTGTGGCTGCAAAATTGTTAAGGGCTTGGCTATTCAGCTTGTTTTATATGGATTAATTTACCCAGAAAAATAAGATTTATGAAAAAATTCTGCAGGTGAATGTATGTATATATATGAAATGCATGGATGATATCTTGCCCACTAATATGTTTCTGTCTCAGAGACAGAAGGGTGCAAGGCTGTATTCTACCCTCAAGTAGTCAACAAGTAAGTATGCCCCCAAAAATGCTATTAAGAACAGGTATATGTGATATGACAGAGTGGAACTGAACTATCATCGGGGGGCTGAACTGCCCTTTTGACAGATGTGTGAACACCATTTCTGTTTACATGCTCAGGTTCTATAACTCAAATAATGAAAGGAGGATTTTTTCTTGCTCAGACTAGCATGAACTGACTTGCTTTACTGTAAGAGTTTAGAAAAAATATATGTAGTCAGAATAACCAAATGACCTCTCCAGGTAGTTCATTTTCATGAGGAATAAGATTTTAATGGTGAAGGAGTCCACAGAGAAGCATAATTTAGGATTAGGGTGTCCAACTAGCCACAGAGGGATAGCTCTTTGAAGTCCTTCCACCTACTCCATCATGAAACATCCAAATCCAAAGGCATTTGAAAACCAGACAGTATGGGTTAAATACAAACACTTTATTATTACATAGATTATATATCTTCATTTTTTTTTAAGAGCAGTCTCTGAATTTAGTCCCCACAGATGTTTAAGTGAGAGCTCCCGGACTGCCTGCAGACTGCCTGCGAACACTCTGCCCAGTGCTTTGACAGCTGTGCTCTCTCTGAAAGATCCCAGGTGCAATCTGCATTCTGGCCACGCAAAGCTTGCAGGCATATTGGCTGCATGTAAGTCTTGAGGATGGCCTCAGGGCTTCCTTCAGCAGACAGTACACACTGATACAGGAGCCTGGACAATTATATTTTCAACATTTGTCTGACATTTGAGGCCTACAATTGATTTTGCCAACCCATACAGATAGAACTTATTTTGTAGGTGGGATTCACGTTTATTTTCTATTATATGGCTGATATGTTATAAAATGCATTCTGGGGCTGATAACAGCATTGCAAACTAAAGCCTTTAAAAGGTGAAGAATCTCTTATTCAGCAACAAGGTTAAGACTTCAGACTGAGAACAACCAAACAACTTTGAAATGCTTACAGCAGGACAGAATTAAGAGCAGTTTTAGGAATCGGCATAACATTTTATTTACATATATAGACATATGGCTCCATATATGACATTGCCTAGTAGAAGTATGGAAAAGATGGCATAGCAAATTGTAGCCCTGTAATCATAGCTTTAAGTAGAATTTCGACTGAAGTCCTAAAAAGTATAATTAAATGTTTCCTAGGTCATTTTTTGCTTTTAACTAGCTATTGGTGAATATCTGTATAGCGAGGTGGTCTTTTTGTTCTGAATCTAAGACATCCAAGCCCATTTATGATTCAGCTGTATTTTCTGGGGCCTGCTATGACAAGCACAAAATACTTAACTCCACACCATCAACCTTAACATTTCTCAGTTTTCCTGAAACTGATCTGTAGGGGAACTGTTAGATCACATCCTGAACAGGTGAATGAGGATCTGGTGAAGGGGTGTGGCTGTCCCAGGGAGCACAGCCTAATTGTTTGTACCTGCACTCCCCAGGAAGCCAGAAGGGGTGGAGCCACCCTGGGCTCACATAGGGGTCAGCCATTGAGGGGAAGCTTCCCTTGCACTTCAGCTGCTTCCCTGGGAGGAGTTCTGTACAGCCAGAAAGCCCCTTCACTAGTTGGGTGAGTTCAGATCTTTTTTTTCCTATGTATAACTACAGGCCTACCTGGAAACACTTTGCCTGGTGTCACCAAGAACCTGTCAGAAGCAGTTTTGCTTCCTCATGAGCAGAGTGTGTCCCCTAGCTCTTTTTTCTGTTGACTTTTCAGAGGAAAAAAAAATAAAAAAGAGCTTTTATCTTATGGCCAAATGAAAAGCATTTAATTTGAAAGTCTTGGTGTTCATCAGCTCTAGTATCCATTAACAATTGTCACATTCTCTTATCACAGGACATCAGTAGTGCTTTATTTTTTCTCAGGGGAGGCATATGCTCAAAAATGTGCTCAAGCATGGTACAACAGAGAGTTTAGGTGACTTCTTACATGAGTAAAAATGTGTAGAAATAGTCTGCAGATATGAAAAGCATCTGCTAATTTATCTAGTAGTCTGGAATTTTGTGAGTACTGATCAATATAGAATATGCAGTCTTCAATCACATTCGTGGAATTTAAGGATAAGCAAAATACTTAAAAGTACAGTACAGTCCAAACAGTTTTTATCCCTTAATTAAAGGGAAAAAATCAGGTAAAACTATTTGGAGGATGCATTAGTCTCATGTTTCTCTGGATATTTCTTCTTATGAAAGAAATATGAATTGAATCTTCACCTAGAAGACTAGTTTGTCCCCGAAGATCACCCTAAAAGTGACATTTAAATTGTATTACAAGGGAAGATCATCATTTCTTTGCTTGTGAAGATGAATGATTTATACTAAGCATAAAGAGGAAGTCTAACTAAATGTGTCTTTTCTTGAATATTTCCTAGTTAAAATTGCTCACATTTTACTGAAGATAATTTAACTTTTTATACTGTTTGTACATGAAAAATAGCTATTCTGTTTCTCAGCTATACGTCTAATATTTTCATCTAGTTCTATAATAGTACCTTTACTTTTAAGAGTACCTGTGTCCAAATCTGTAGTGTCCTTTATGTGCGTGCCTCAGGGAAAAAGAAAAATTATGAACCTGTATCTTGCATTTCTGAAGCAAGACTTTGTTCCTTCTATTTCAGATGCTGAATATGTGTTCAGAGAGTACTCAGAAGTTGATGTTTGCTGTGAGGACATCTTCCTTAAGAAAATAATGAGTTACAACTTGCGAAAATCAAAGTAGGTACTAATTACTTATCTCCAGCTAATAATCTGGAATTCAGTTACGTCAAGTATTGTATAAGCTACGAAGACCAGTAAGCCAATACAAATTAAAATGTTTTTATGAGCAGAAAGCTGCTGTCACTGGAAAAACTGAGGTCTTATTTTTTTGCCTTATATCTAAAGGAAAAATGTATAGTTTCAAATTTTGAATAGTGAAGAAAGAAAAAATAAAATTCAAATTTAATAATACTCAAGATGATAGGCTATAAGAGAAATTACTGAAATGTTTAGTTTCTCATGGATATAGGAAGAGATGCTTTCCCTATGAACACTTCATTATGTCATGCAGTTGATACGACAGAAGGAAGGGATGCTGTACAGAGGAACCTGGACATGTTTGAAAAGTGGCCCATGTGAACCTAATGAGGTTTAACAAGGCCAAGTGCAAGGTGCTGCACTTGCACTGGGACTATCCCAGATTTGTGTATGGAAAAGAACTCATTGAGAGCAGCCATATGGAGAAGTGCTTGGTGGTTCTGGTGGATAAAAAGCTGGACACAAGCCAGCAGTGTGCTCTTGCAGCGTGGAAGACCAACTGTAGCCTGGTCTGTACCAACAGAGTGGTGGCCAGAAGGGAGAAAGAGATGACTCTCCCTCTCTGCTCTGCTTTTTTGAGGCCCCAACTGGAGTACTGTGTCCAGGACTGGAACCCAAGCACAGGATAGGTGCAGACCTGTTTGAGTGGGTCCAGAAGAAGTCATGAAGGTGATCGGAGGGTTGGAGCACCTCTCCTGTGAAAAAGGCTGAGGGAGCTGGGCCTGTTCAGTCTGGAGAAGAGGATTTAAGTGTATTGAAAAGGAGCTTATAAACAGGTGGGAGGCCAACTTTTTTATATGTTCTGGTAGTGATAAGTCGAAAGGGAATGGTTTTAAACTAAAGGAGAGGAGATCTAGTTTAGATATCAGAAGGAAATACTTCACTCAGAAAATGGTGAGGCACTGATACAAACTGCCCAGAGAAGTTGTGGATGCCATGTCTCTGGAGGTGCTCAAGAGCAGATTAGATGGGGCCCTGCATGGCCTGATCAAGTGGGTGGTAACCCTGCCCAAGGTTTGACCTTGGAACTAGATGATTTTTAGTGTCCCTTCTGACCCAAGCAATTTTATGATTCTGTAATTCATGCAAGTATTCATTGGCTATATCCAACAAATTTGAGACCTATTAAAACATTTACCAACCTGGAAGCAAAAATAATAAACTTGTTTGTAGTTAATCAAGTGATCACATAAAATTCACAAATACTTCACTTTCTCTCTTTAAAATGTATTCCCATTTACATTTGATGTGAGGAAATTTTACTCTCTATAACTAGAAAATAGCTGTGATTGAAAGAAAAATCGGGGTCCGTTTATGTATTAAAATCACTTTGATTAAAAAATATGGTAAAGCCAAAATTATGATTATGAAGCAGCATTTACAGTGGTTTGGTCATGATATAAATGAAAGGGAAACCACATCCTTGGAATTCTTATTCAAGTACAATATTTGGAAAGAGAACCTTTTGATTTCTGTATTTTAATGCTCAAAAATTTGTTATGCTACCTTCATTTGAATTACATTAGTTTGAACCTTAAAACTGAAATACTTCTTAGATAAGAAAAGATATATAAGTGAATTCTTTCTATGAAACTGTTCTTGGTCATTATGACTTCTTTTAAAATAACAAATGTCTTCTGTGTTATTACTTGTAGAGCTTAAATTTTATTGCACATTTAATACCTAGCATTGTAACTTGATCTGAAGTTGTTAAAATCTGACTCTATTTGTAGAGTGAGTCATCAACTGAAAAACCTAAAATTTTTTTGCTGTGAAATGTTACTGGAATAGTTCAGAGGCTTCAACAACAACCTAAAAATTTTTGTGTAGTACTGAATTACCTCACCCTGAGCAAGATCTGACTGGAATTACAAGGATCAACAACAGAAGAAAGATCAATGTTTCCTTAAAACAAATGTTAATACTAAAAATGCAAATCATTGACATGGACGTTTGCACATGTCATTGATAATTCAAGTAAAATCATTCATTTTTGTTAAAGCATCATTTTGCATCAAAATGTATGTGTCCAGTCTTGCATCTTTTACAGACAGTCTTTCAATGAATATATTTATTAGTTTTATTGTTTAAAATTGCATTATATTTCACTTATTTTTTGCTTCTTGAGGCAGTTTATTATACCCTTGGTCAGCATTTCTGGGCAGGAAGAACACCTATGAATAAACTAAGTACAATGGCATCCAAGGGATGTTGTACTTCTACAAGAGAAAACGTTATTTGAATATCAGCTTAACTGTCTCAGAAGAGCTGTTTTACTAATTAAATTTTAGGTTAGTACTATTATGTCATGAAAATGAAAACAAGGCAGGTGATATTAATAGTTTGCTTGTTTCCTTTAACTTTTGTGTTGCAGTTCTTGTTTACGGTGGGAGAAAAATCTATTTTTTTTTTGTTTCAGCTTTTGTCAAAATAGTTATTGAGATTTTCTATAACAATTTTTCAAGAAACCCCTAAATAGTTAGAACTTGGGAGATTTTAAGACTGCAACTTTGACACAATTGCAACAAGATAGAAGGATGACAGAGACAATTATTAACCTCCCCAAAAGAGTAAGAAGATAAACAGAATTATTTGATACCCCACCTGGTAACTTTTAAGGCAGTAGTCCAAATTTTTAGTAAGAACAATAATAAAATAGTGAGATGTGGTCTAGAAGGAGCAGTTTTCCCTTCTTCCCAGAAGATCCACATGTGGCTTCAAGTTCTTGTTCCTTTGCTTCCTGCAATGGAACAGACTTGAATAGTGCCATAACCTTCAGTACTAATGCTGTCCTAAGTGAAAGCAGCATAACTTTTCACACAGTCTCTGACAGAAACACCATTAAGTCTTTAGAGTGTGATGGGCAAGTGTGCCTTGAATTTAATTAGTTCTGGAAAACTTAACAGCCACCTTATGGCTGATTAAGGAACAGCATCATTCATTTCTTTGCTGAAAGATACTAGCACTGACAAAAATCCTTGAGGTAGGTTTAAATCAGGCATTTCAGGCTTCCATTAAGTATATATATACTATTTCCTGAAAAGAAAATAAGACCACTGAGCTAGTAAACATGAAATATTGAGAAACTGCCTTTGACAGAAGAGCTCAAGGACAGCGAGTCAGAAAGCACAGCAGTCTGTTCCATCTGAAACACCGTTTCACTGAACAGAGTAATGGAATTATCAAAACTTTTTCCCTGGCAAAGGATCACACTGTGCTGAAAAGAAATGCCACGGGAACAGAAGTGTGGACAATAAATTATGACAATGTAGTTTTGAATAGGATGAAAGAGCAAAATAACCTCCAAGTGAGACTGTCAGAATCATGAACAAGATGGACCTTCAGTCTGACCCCGAGCAGTGGCTCCTGTGTTCTTGTGAAAGAGAAGAAATTAAAAAAAGGAATTCTGGAGAAGGAAAATACAGAAAGGTGCTTACGGACCTGGTTTATGCATCTGGTGCTGGAATGGGCCCACCCAGGGAAGTCAGCTTCCCCACGTTTGTGTGTGACCTTTCTCATTCCTTTCCACACTACACAGAGCTGCTGATTTTTGCAACAAGGATTTCTTATCACTTTTATACACATCATAATGGAACTGCGTGCTGCTTTTCTTCCCACAGAGTAGAAAACTGTCCTCTCAGGACAACAAAAAGCTCAGGGAGGAAAAAAAAAAACAACGCAGTATTTAAGTTATTTTCATTCCTGAGGTGAAACAACTTTATTTTCTTTTCTTGTTAAACTTTTCTAATTTTAACAGATATTTTTCCTTACTGAAAGTGAGTCTTTCCACTCAAACTGTCTGCTTTCCAGTGCACAGACCTTAGGTTAATGGAAAATCTCGTGAACAACAGTGTATTTCTTTAAAGTCAATAAATTGTCCACTAAATGCTCTGTTTTTGATAGAAAAGTAATTGTTTGAGGTTTCCCTGTGCTGTTTAGGAGGGCATATACTTCTATCAGATTTTCACCTTCACAACAGTCTTCTAGTAACATGGTAGTGATGCAGCCCTCCGGTTTTAATTCACTTTATGAGCAGGCAGCATCTGAGATTCCCTTTATCATAAAGTTGTCCTTAGTGTATATGAGGCCTAAACATCCCTTCCTGAAAGAGATAAAAGTGTAATTAAAGTCTGATATGATCCACTGTCGGAGATGGAGCATTAAACTAAACAGCTATTAGATTTAAGTCTGATGTTGCCAAGTCTTGTGTAAATCTCATTATTTAACAACCTCAAAACTATCTTTCTTTTCATTTTATTTTATTCAAAGAGCTAAATGTTAATCTTCTTATTTATCTCCTGTGTTCATGTCTTTATTGGTCTCTAGGTTCACACTTTTAACGTTTGGCTATGAGAAGGAAGGTTTTTTTTCAAATGATAACTGAGTTTCTCTTAATGTAGCATGACTCTAGAAGCTGTGAATTTAGGAATATTATAAATTACAACCTTATTGATCTGACAATAACTGCTATAACAATTGCCATTTACTAGCCTTGATTTATCAAGACCCTCTGATTATAAAACTTATGCCACAATTCTAATAAAATATCTTACAAGTCTATGGATTTCCAGAGCAGTATTTGATAACACTAGTGAAGATAATGGTTGTTTGTGCGATAACAGTCCCTTATGACTTCCCTTGTGGATGAGGAAACAAAAGATGAATCCCAGAGGAAGGTAGAACACTTCTGATAAAACAAATTTCACTTGAAAATGTGAATAATCATGGAAATAATGGAGAAAAAAATGAGCTGTTTTGATTTTTTTCTCACTTTAGGGAAAAATATTTGAGATAAAACATCTTCTATCTATCTTGAAAAATTATGAATGCATTCCATTAACATAGACTCTAACAGATTATATATCAATACTCAGATGTAATTGCTTAAATACAAACTTTTACATGTGAGCTTGGTGTTTCTTAGCTTACTCCTGCTACTGGAGATATAGGGCTTGATTTTGTTGCTGATTGTCATTTGAGATTTCTGTGGAAGTCTTGCCTGGATCCATCTTTTGCTGTTGGGCATAGCTCCTGTATCATCTCTTGGCAGCCCTGTGAGGATAGCTGACATACCATAAGACATTTCAAATGACACCAGATCCATATGCTTAGACACTATTTTTCTGTAGCAACGCAACTGAGAGGACAAAAGGAAGAAACTTTAAAACCAGATGTTTAAATTTTTTTTTTTCTCCTTGTTTTCTCTGCTTTTTTCTTTCCCGTGACATTTTTTTTTTCCACTGTCACCTCATACAGTTGAAAAATCTAGTGGCGCACAGTGGCTCAGAATATACATCCAGTAAGCAGTTGTCATCAAACTATAGCCCTGTGGAACATTGCTACGTATTTCAAAACTGACATGTTACTTATCACTGTATGAAACGGTGGCCTTTCTGTCACCTCAGGAAAGTTGAAAAAGAATAGCAAGATCAAGGAGAAGAAGAGAATAGGTAGTGGAAATGCTTTGATTATCCTTTGTCAAAACACCTTTTTTTTTTTTTTTTCCAGATTCTTTGCAAAGATTTTGCCAGTAAGTGATTTCCTAGATCAAGTTTCCCTTATTGTCCTGGAAGTGAGCACTCAACAGTACTCTCAATCTCTTGTCAATGGCATTTATCAATATCTTGCCCATAATAGTTACATGGATATTTCTCTTCTTCTTTTCACTAATCATCCTCTTTGTTTCTATAGAATGCTGTGATATTTAGAATTATTAATGACTAGTTTTGACCCTCTTTTTCTTTTTGCAGACAAGAGAAAAGGAACCATGTTTCCAGTTTGAGCATTTCAGTTCGTGTTTCTGTGTCCTGCTGATAACTCTCTGCTTCTTTCCCATGCTACCGAGTGACCACATCTTCAGGGTCACGTGTAGATGGTTTTGCAGGAGGATTTGTACTGGCTAAAGAATTTAGCCTAAAGCTAAATTCTACTAATGCTGTCCAAGAAACAGTACATTCATATGAATAGCATTTGTGATAGTGAATACTCAGCAGTGGATCTGTTACCATTTAATAGGGATTGTATCTTGTTTTAGAGAAAAATATTTGGAGTCTTACTGAAAAAATTCTTGTTTCTGTTACATAATCATCCTAAAACTCAGTTCTTAAAGGATGTTTGTTGTTTTTCCTTTGCAAAGATCAAGTCAATAATTTTTAACTCCTTCAGGTGAGCTCTTGCTTGATTTGCGATGTATGTGTCACATTTCAGTAATGTCAACCTGAACTTTTCACTCAAATTAGGATAGTATAATATATTTTTATTATTATGTGCCTTATTTTTCTTGCAACGAAGCACATTTGACACTGAGCATAACAACATGAAAGAAACTGGTATTAAATTACAAAAAAATAAAATATAGTAAGACAAGTTCATATAATCAAAGTAAAATCATGTTCTAAATTAAATTGTATAGTACTTTAGCTTATGTATAATGTTCTAATATAATATGACATACCAGTAGTGTTAGTTCCTAAAATGAAATGACGTGATGTCTAATACAGAAGAAAAACAAGTTTTGAAACGCTGGAATTTCCTGTGCACCAGAAAATGTGACTGTCTGGCTGTAAAGATAGAAGAATGGTGAGGGAAGGAAGAAAAACCTGAAAAGTAGAGGCAGGGGAAAGTTTGAAAGAAGAAAAGAATAGAAAAGAAAAAAAAGCTGTGTGTCTCATACTATGGGATTAGGGATAGTCCTTCTCTCCAGAAATTCATAACGCTTAGTAAAACCTTTTTGTGTTTGTTTCTCTGAGGTACTAAGCTCTAAACACTAAACCCAGCAGCACCAGCTTGCTGCTGTAACATGCAGGGACATCCATTGGCCCAGGAGCATGCCTTGTCTGCGCACTGTAAATACGCCAGGGTAGCCTTCCCTGAGGAAAATACTTCCGCAACCGTGGCCAGGAAGCATTTGGACAATGCTTTCAGACGTAGGGTTTGATTTTCAGATGGTTCTGTGTGCAGTCAAGAGTTGGACTTGATGATCCTTATGGGTCCCCTCCAATCCACAATATTGTATGCGCCTATGGTTTCTCTGGAAATAAATTGTGTAAGGTCTAGACTGCAAATAAGCCAAACTTGGAGAGAAAAAAAAAATAAAAATTCACTTTTACTGTCTTAACTGTCAGATATATTTAGTCCATTTATTTTTTTTTATTCACTTGCATTAAATTGAGTTTGCCTGCCAATTCTACAATATGTAACCAAATATAAGAAAGCAAAATTAAAATGGATCCCTCAGTTTTAGGATTGAATTAATATTTCTTCCGGCATCTTTAATTGTTGTGTGCGTAATATTGACCCATCATTCAGCAGCAGAAAGTGGAGCCCTTTGCTGCGGCAGATCAAGAATATTTTGAACCATACTACATTTTCCCACAAAAATTGACATGCTCATGTTTGGGAATTCTGAATTTACTCTGGAGAATTTGAGAATTATAAATGTATTTTATATGTTGGACTAAATTTTAGAGATCAGTGCAATCAGAAAGAAGATGACTTCTTGTGTCTCAAAAGAAATGAATAAGAAATTTGTCCCTTAGGTCTGTTCAGTGTGTATTCATATGTTCTTTTTGTTTTATGCATAAATGATACCTCAAAAATTTTAGTTAGTTGTTTTTTTTCCTTCAGGAAACAAAATCTGTTTGCAAGTCATGTCAACAATTTCAACATGATCTTTAAGCACAAATTTAGATTTGATGTAAGCACCTGATGTTCAGGTGAAAGTAATGAGATTATGTAAAGGCTGAATGCCACCTTATAGTACCTTCTTTAACAGTTGTATTTTTTTGATGTGTTCCTTCTTTTCTTTTTTTTTTTTTGAACTTAATTAGAAACCATCTGATTAGAGTCTTAATTATGGTTGTCATACTTAAAGCTATGAAATAAGAGCATTATTATGTATATTGCTTTTCAAATAGGGGTGCATAAATTCTTAAAAAAAACCCAGAGTTCTAAGGTTAAACTAACTGTATCATGGAATTAAAGATTGTGAATAGAATCACAGTAGAAAGATTTTAACTATATTTTTGTATTAGTATTATAACCCATTACGTCCTTAATTTGTGAAGCAGTGCTTGTTTAATGATTATTAGGTTCTGCAGATTTTTTTAAATATCATCAGAATAGAAATGATTTATAATAATAATAGTGATAACAATAGTGATAATAACAATAATGTGAGAAATAATATAATGTAATTTTTGGAGGTATACATTTCTCATGCAGCAAAGCTCGCTTAGGTAGTGACCCATTAAATAATTCTAATTTACTAGTGTTCATTGTAACTAGTTTGGCTCAAAGAGGCAGGAAATCTCCAACTCAGAGAACAGGAACATATATATATGGTTGACATTATTTAATACCCTATTTTCTGCACAGGGTTTCAATTACTGGAAGATATGGGCAGTATTACAAGTTATGATGCCCACAGAGTATAATTCAGAGAAAGATAATTCTCTGCTTTTGCATTTCGTCCAATTGATCCTATACATTTTTTATTTTATTCCCAAGCAGGTGAAGATTTATAACACATTCAGGCTTCAGGATAATTACTACCTGTCTCTGCATACCATTTGATTAAGCAAGTCTTTCCAGGCTTATCATTAAATAGAATTCGTGCTTTAATTAATTCTAGTTTTTCTGATTTGGTTACTCTTAGAGATTCTATATGCATGCTAATTTTCCGTGGCTTTTTGAAGAATCCATTGTAATCTAAATTTGATTCTAAAAAAATATCCATTTAAACTTTGTTACTGGCACTCTTTAGTCAAAAATACTTTGAAAAAAGAGAATTAGTGCTTTTGCTTACTGTTCTTTTTACTTCCTAGCTTTCAAGTAGGGGTAAATAGAATTGTCTGAAGTGTTTCTTTCTTTAAAAAAATAAATAAATAGATTAGAAACCTTTAGATTAGAGGAAGTGTAGGTTGTATGTCAATTAATAGCACATGCTTTCTAAACAATTTAGAACACTGCTTATTTTGGTTCATATTTCCTCAGATTATTTCAATCTTATGTGAATACAAAATGATTCTGCCTCTTCAAATTCTGTTCCTCCTACCCTGTGTACTTTTTAAGCATTATCTAATGCTACATTTAGTGATAATCAGTTTTATGGCCTGAATATACAGATTTTCAAAATCTGTATTCGCCAAATTTTAGTAAACCAGAAAATTTCCACTGAGTATTTTGATCCATATCACTGAAATTTTCTTGCCTGCTTTTTGTATTCCAAATAGCTTTCATTTTGATATCACTTCTGAAATTTTGATAATGATTCCCTACTGTAAAACACAACTTTTTGAAAACACTTAACTTGACATTTTTATGGGGTTTACTTCTCATAGTAGTGACTGAAATTAAGTAAGAGTGTAGCACCATATTTATTCATTACAACCTTTTTTTTTTAATATCTTCTTGAGCTGTGTCACTCTTCTGGCGCATGACTTCATGTTTTTTCAACTTTCTATTGAGATCTGTTTTTTTTTTTTTTTTTTTTCTAATATACCCCTGTAGTGTCAACATTACCTGGAAATTCTGTAGAAAAAAAAAACATTAAACTTTAGTTCTATTCTTTCATACACATCCGTCTTCATGCTTTTCTATATAGGACTTTAATAAATACAAATTAGTTAAAAATACATTCTCTATGATTACATGATTTATAAAAAACAAAAATAATTTCCTAGGGAAAACGTTGCTTACATTACATTTCAGAGCATCCTTTATTCAGCTTTAATAGGTTCAAAAAAGTTTAGATAGAGGCTCTATTAAATTGGTGTATTTTCAATTATGTTCTAAGATAGGTGGATTTTTAAAAGAGGGTGGTAAAAAACAGGAATACTATGCCTTTGTGTAAATATTTCACCTTCACAAATATTTTTGGGGAAGAATTTTCCTCAGCATAGTATGATGTTTCTCTAAAACAAGGATTCATTAATCTCTGGGGAGAATTATGTGCTGAAATTCTTTTGCTGATATGGTCCATGGAGACATCAAGTGAGGGAAAGACAGAGCATTCAGTAGATTGTCAGTCTGTACAGAGTAACTAAATTCTCTTTCAGTAGGCATCTGGTATATGAAAAATCTCAGGTTGTTCTAAAGACATGAGAGAACATTTCAAAAAAACCTAAGAAGAGCAATGCATAAAGACTTAGCTATTCAATGGAAGATTTTGGATGGAAGTATTTGGGTGGAATTTAACTAGTCAGAATATGTCAAAAAAAGAAAAAACCTGACCTGCTGAAAATAAAGGCTAAAAAATATTTAATTTCATTCCAGTGCTAGTCTGTCAGCACTACATGCTTCATTGCATGTCATTCTGGGGTTCATTTCCTCTTACCAAAATTTATTGGTATTAACTGGTTTTAGTTATTAAAATAATTGTGTATGGGGAGATACTTTCACAGATCAGAAGCAGACTATATTGCAATAAAAATATATGGTTTGGAATGTAAATATGGAGCATTTAATATGCAGATAGCTAGCAGTATTATTTCTCTCAACCATTTTAAAAATACTGTGAACACATAAGGCTGTAAACCCTCTGACTGCAGCATCATTTATCCAGTTTCTTCAGGAAACTAAGCTATCTGCTTATGCTGTGTTCAAGGGCACACCATGTCTCCATGCTTCTTTCTGTCTACCTGTATTTTTAGATTTTGGAATATTTATAGACTGACAAATATTAGAAATAAATTTACCCTCCATTTCTCATGAAAATTTGTGTTTTCTGTGCAATACTGTATAAATGCTTGTAAGTTAATTGTAGAAGGATTTTCCTACGGAATTTTTTTCAGTGCTATAGTAATTTCAATCTACCATTCTGTTTTCATCTCATTTCTTTGTGTATTTAATACTAATGTTGTGTGGTTTTCTTTTTGTTTGCTTTGTTTGTTTGTTTATTTTTAATTACTCATAATATTTATTTTGATCTAAATAATGGCTCTGGGACCCTGGGATGAGTTCAGCTAATTTCAAAATTTGATTGCATATGTAACACTTGAATGATATTTCTTTGTACCCTTTTGGAGGTCCAGTCATATTTCCTATGTGTTTACATCTTTTACTGTTGTATGAGGGGAAAAAAAGAGACAGGGAGAAAATAATCATCCGTAAAATCGAATTTTGTTTCCATAGCGTGTTTTGTAACTTGCATTTTACAACATTAAAATTGAAGAAGTATAATATCCTCCATCATTGCTTTGGATGACAGAAAATCTGTATTCTGATACTTTGCAATTGGTAATTATTAGCAATCATTTTCATTATAGCAAGATGCACGTAGAAGTTATTTGCAGATGAAATGCACCAGCAAATGCTGCTGTGGGGGGGTAAAAAAAAAAAGTAAAAATGCAGTGACTGTGCCTGTGGAAATGAGTTTGGGAGGAAACAGCAGGGAATGTGAGTGAGTGGGTAATTTAGTAGATGAGGAAGACAAAAAATAGGATACTCCAAGGCAAGAATATGAGAGTGTCCACTGGAAGAAGAAAGAAAAATTTAAAATATAATAACAAAATAATAATCAGAAAAGAAACAACACGCTCTGCTCATGCTTCCATGGATAATACAAGCCTAGTGCTCTTTGCCACATTCATTGCATCTACATTCAGAACTCTCAACCAAAAAGTCACATACAAGCCCTCCCATCTGTGTTTGTTTTTCAGTGCATCCTGCTTCCTTGTCTACCCTGCATATTCTCACAAACCAAGAGACCCCTTGAGGATCTCTGCACTCTGTGTGATGTATGGGAAACAAATGGTCTGACTCAAAGCAGTCCTTGTCACCATTGCAAGCACAATACACTTCTTGATACTTTAGTTTCAAATGATGCAAATGATCATCAGTCATTGCTAGTTTGAAGGTAGAGGTGTTTGGACTGAAGACCTGTTGAAAACATGTCTAGGTGATATGGCTCAAAGTCAACTTCAGAAATGGCTTTCATTCTTCTGTACAGTGTTCCTTAATCATTTCCTTCTTCCTTACAAGGTTCTTTCTTTTTGGCAGCTGTTACTGAGAACAGAAATCCCAAAGAAAACTGTTTCCCTGTTTCCACTGTAATGTTTTAATTTTAAAGATCACTAGTTGTGTTGAGAACAGGATGTTTTTCTTTCCATATCAACTTCCCACAGCAGATTGCATATAGACTTACATACCCTTCTCAGAACTTTCATGCTCGTGTGTTACTTAAAGGTGTACATTTAGGGGTTAGTTGTCAAGTGTCACAGAAATTTTTCACTTAAGTCATGGATACTAATGCTGAAGCAGGTCATGAAGAAATACTGTCCTGAACTTTTCCAGCACAAATGCATGTTGATAAATATAATAAACTGATATTACTTAGTTTATAAAAGCCAGAATTAAATAAAAGAGGATTATCAATAATAATGAATTAATAATCAAGTCTTTTGTATGTGAAATAAATGCATTAGTAATATTCAAAAAAGTATATCAGTGGCCTATATTATAGGCCTGTCTTTCAGGACAAATATGAGAGAGGTAGTGAATGGAGTTAAATCCATCTGGCGACTGGTCATGAATGATGTTCCTCAGGGGTCAGTATTCGGGCCAGCCCTGTTTAATATCTCTATTTGATAACATGGATGAGGGAATTGAGTGCACCCTCAAAAAAATTTGCGCATGACAGCAAGTTGGAAAGAAATTTTGATCTGCTTTGAGAGCAGGAAGGCATTTCAGAAGGATCTGAATAGGTTGAAGCTAATTGTATGAAGTTCAAGAAATGCCAGCTTCAGGTCTTAGGTTGTAAGAACCCCATGCAATGCTGCAGGTTTTGGGCAGAGTGACTGGAAATCTCTGTGGCAGAAAAGAATTTGGGGATGTTAGTTGACAGACGGCTGAATGTGAGCAAGTAGTGTACCCAAGTGGCCAAGAAGGCTGATGGCATCCTGGCTTGGATCAGAAACAGGGTAGCCAGCAGGAGCAGGGAGGTGATCATCCCTCTGTACTCAACACTGATGAAGCTGCACCTCAAATACTATGTTCAGTTTTGGGCCCCTCAATACAAGAAATTATTGAGGAGCTGGAACATGTCCAAAGCAACAAATCTGAAGAAGAATCTGGAACACAAGTCTTATGAGGAGTGGCTGAGGGAAGTGGGACTTTTCAGTGTGGAGGAGTTTCAGATGAGACTTTATCACTCTCTTACAAATACCTGAAAGGAGGTTATGGTAGGATGGGAGTTAGCCTCTTTTCCCAGCTAACTAGTAATAGGATGAGAGAGAATGGCCTCAAGTTGTGGCAGGGGAGGTTCAAGTTGGAAATTAGGAAAAAATTCTTATCTGCAAGACTGGTCAAGTGTTGGAACAGGCTTCCTGGGGAGGTGGTGGAGTCACCATCCTTGGAAGTGTTCAAGAAATGTGTAGATGTGGCACTGAGGGACATGATTTAGTGGATGTGGTGGTGATAGGCTGACAGCTGGACTAGACAATCTTAGTGGTCTTTTCCAGCGTTAATGATTCTATGAATCTATGACTGCCACAGTCTCTCGACAGAGTTCTTTGTCCCTAGCATCTTGCCTGGGTTCGTGTTGTTCCAAAATACATGATAGAGTTTACCAGTCTGGAAGATCTGAAATGAAACAATTCCCTTTCTATCCACTATGAGATTTAAGAATTGATTATCTCCTTTCTCCTTTTTAAAACATCAATATGAAGACTTAGCATTTGTCTCTTTGTAATCTTTAGTCCTAACTAACATAGTTCTTTCTTTTTTGTTGTGGTTTCTAGCTTTTTCTTCATTATCACAATTATCCTTTGGACTCTTTCGTCATACTTGTCAATTTTTTTATTTAATAAAATATTCAAGTGTTTCTCTCATAGGGAGAAAAGAAGGATGCAACATGTTTGGAAGACAGCATTCCTTTTTATATATCTAGGTTTTTACCATTTGCCAGATCATAATGATACCTTGCCATCTACCTCCTTACGTACCTATGTTCAGTCCTTCTTACAGATTGCTGCCAACGTTTTTAATTCTCAATTTTTTTCCTGATACTGTTAATTTCTAGATAATTTCAGAACCTTTACACTTGCCAGTGCTGAACTGAAAGCTCTCATTTTTGTTTTTAAGATCTTTTCTGCACTTTGTGAAGACATTTCTGAATTCTGAGCTAGATCTCTGTTGACAACTTCAGCTTTACAAAAAATGGATGCAGAAGGAATTTAAATCAGAAAAAGTTGTTTGATATAAACAAAAATTCGAAAGAGTTGTATGCTGAAACTACTCATCTCCTGGAAAGGGTTTATCAGTGATTCACTCTTTCTCATTAGTTAAAAGGGAAAAATAAGTTATGTTACATTAGTTTTTAGCTGGTTGTGTTGATTACCAGAATTGTTTTCAGGTAACAAAAAGGAAAGAAAAAAAGTAAATAATTATGTAAATGTGGTGATAAAAAATTAACGCAGAGCAGTTTACACATCTGCATAACCTTTTTGACTTAGATACATTAATATATATTAAATATTGACAGCTTTGGAAAAAAAATGAAAATACACACAACTGTTTTCTCTTTGGAGCTTATCCTAGGTCAATGCTTACATCCAGCAACAATAAAGAAGACAGTGGTCATCAGAAACATAACTTATCAGCCATTTATTTGCAGCTGGTCTGAGAGACTTGACAATCCTTATTGTAATGTATATCACATTCTACCAGAACAGAGTGCATTCTACCTTCTGATAGTGACTACTGAGTTAAGAGCAGTTACTAGTTTAAACAATAACAGATGTTCTGTTGGGGGACTATGTATTTAAAATCTAACTGCAGACTCTCCTTTGCTTAGTCAACTCGAAGTCAACCTGTTCTGCATGTTTTTTATAAATATATTTAAATGTATGGGATATAGCAGATACATCTTCATCTTGATATATGCTTTCAGTCTGAGAATGATACATTGGTAATTAATACCTGAATATATTTTACAGGTTGTATTGCATTTACCTTAGTAATTCTCTTTAGACCAGATCTAGACTGTGTCCCTAACGAACCTATGCGAGTATAATGTTAGATATTTTCAAAAGCATTGCTGTAGTCAAAATACGTGAAATCTACTTCCTCTCTTTCACCTTTAAGACCCCTTTTTACTACTTTCCTTATTCTTTACCCTCCACAATTAAGTAATCATGCTTTCTGCTGTTCTTTGAGAGATCCAAATGTCTAAATATTGATCCTCAGGCAAAAGGAAGCAAACATCAGTGGAGGTATGTGTACATATATATTATTTATACGTACTGTGATGTGACATATTGACTTTTAATTCATTTGACAAGAAAGAGTATTAAATAACATGAAAAGCTATTATTAGAATCACATTCCTTATTGTGTCTTTCATATACACATTTGAATGTTTCATTGTTGAGTGTCCTGTATATCTTTATGCTAAGTAAAGGGGCAGTTGAAGTGACTCAATCTCTTGAGAAGTATTGTAAAAGTTAGAAAATGGCATCCTCCAGCTATCAATTACCCTGTAGCCACAATTGTCTTTAGTTTTGTATGCTTCTAATCTCATAGAGGGGAATTGCACAGTTGTCTTAGAATTAAGTTTTCTCAAAAAGTTAAAGAAATAGTACTAGTGAATTTTATAACACTTGTATGAGAAACAATCTATGACTAATGAAGTTATATGGAGATAATACTTTTCAAATCTAAATATAAAAACAATTTATAACTCCTATTCCATAAGTCCTGGTAGCCATGAAACACTGCAGTATTGCAGTCCTTGTCAGCTCCTTTTACTCACACAGTATCTATTTCATGAATAAACAGAAATCTGTTCCATAATCACTCATGTTGTTAGGATAAAAATTATTATTATAACATCTAGTATAATAACAGTAGTGATGTAAAAATCCAGTAAAGCGATAAAAACAGTTGTGAAATCACAGAAAAAGATTTTAACATGCTTTTATTGTGTTTTTTTTTTTTTTTTTTTGTCATGGAATCATCTCTGAAAATTCTCTATGTTGATTAGAGTGATTGATAAAATTTCTATTTTCTGTTAGGGGGCAAAAAGAAGGTTATTACTGCTATGTTATTTATTAGAATTACGATTAGAATGGTAAATAAATCAATACGTAAGCACTTAACTAAGGACATTATATGTGATAAGCAAAACAATTTCATAAAGACCAGATCATGTTAAAGCAATGACAAAATTCTGATGAAACTACTAGTTTGGTGAGGAAGTCTAATAGAGTTAATGTAATTTGTCTAGACTTTGCTGAAGGCTTTACAATAGAGTCCAGTCCAGAATCATAAAATCAGAATGATGTCTTTGTCTTGCTGAGAACACCAACAGAGGAAGTTAATCTGATTCATAAAGTGACAACAAAGAATACAATCCAATTGGGAAGAGGTTAGAACGAGGTTAAGACAGGATCTTAACACCGATAAGTAAAAAGCTATCTAACACATTCATTTGGTTATTCTATCAAACAGGTAGAAATCAAGATGTGTTCAAATAAAAACAGTAAAGTAACACCAGCATGAAAGAAGGAAAGAGAAATCAAATTTAGTTTCCTGGTCTTTTATGGTGCAAGTTGGTGATTAGAGCAACTAACAGAGGAGCTTGTTAAGGAGTTATAAACAAGTCAATAAGGATGATAATGGCTAGACCACTGAGAGAACAAAACAAAACAAAAACCTCACAGGAATTTTACTTCGGTGATTTCAGCATAATTGCACTGTAAAAATAATTCATGTAATGCAGCATCAGCTAAATCATCTCAAAAACAAAAAGCAGTTAAATGTTTGTTAATAAGAATAAAAGGTACATATAAGTGAAAGGATTCTCGAATTACTCCATAGAGTTGAAATTAGCATTTAAACATTTGAAATACTTGGGTTGTTTTCGTTTGTTGTTTTTTTTTTTTTTTCATTTTGCATGATTTAACTTGCTCTTCTTTTCTGCCATTAGTTTACCTGCCATACAACTCACTGTATTCCCTTACCTTTATTTTATAGATGAATTAAAGAATGATACAACTTGGAATTCAAACTTTTGTGATTTGGAAAGAGTAATTATTACTAGTAACAAAGAATTCCTCCCATATGTGTATGGCAGCATCCTTAGAGTGTATTTTCTGTGTTTCACTCTGCGTAGTTTGGTGAATTATTCAAGGTCCTCTGCAAAGACAAAGGAGAAATCCTGGTGAGTTTTCTTAGCAGATTTGTCTATATACTGTTTATGACAATTCTGTACGTAAGTAATCTCAACCCCAGTTTGATTCCAGCCTGCGATTTCCTATGCTTTGCTTCATCCTATTGCAGAGTGAAGCACAGGATTAACTAAACCTTTGTCTACATGTGTGATAGCAAAAGGAATTAATAACAGAGGACTCTAGGACTCTTTTTTTTTTTCCAGCTTTTCCAGAACGCAGAAAAAGCAAAATCTCTCATAACCCTAAAATAATACCTCAAACACCCTAAATATGCATATAAACTATAATACTGCACTGTTATCTGATTAAAATAGCTCCTAATAAAGATTAAAGTCCTATAACTTACAGTTTATTAGAGTAAAATGATCTTTGAGGGTATTAATATTGGTGTTTTCACTTCAGTAATTTCTCTAAATCTATTCATGTAAGGTCAGTACATTTCTCATGACATAGATATTAAAAAAGGGAGTAGTGAGGCCTAACTGAAAATGTAATGCCTCAGAGGCTTTTTTTCTGAATTCATACACCAAAATGAATTTCAATTACACAGCAGGCTTATTATTTAGAAGTAAAGGCTGTAAGCCAGGCAAATCAGATTCAGGGTTTCTGATTTATTTTCAGTTCAGAACTTATGGGGCTTAATTGTTAGAAACTGAAAAAAAGTGAAGTGTCTGCTTTTCTACTTTCATAATTATGGCTGGTAGCTGTATCACTGTCTACAGCAAGATGCACCTTGCATTTTCCATTAATTAAAAAAAATAGTCACCTAGAACATCTGGCCAGAATTTCAGTTACTATGAAATATCTGCCACATGCTGTATTTCCTCTTAAATATCAATAAAGTTCAATTTTAGAATGGTAGCAGGGGAAATAAATTTTAAATAACTATTTCAGTCCATACTTGAGAGTGAAAATTTAAATCTAGGTGACAGAATATGAATGGTGCTACACAAAAAGGTACTTATATATGGCTGAGTTTCAAGCCTCTGAAAATCTCGTAATGCTCAAATTTGAACATGCTGAGTACAGAATTCATCCTTCTATTTCTTTGGTCTACTGACTGGATACGCCTGTACTCCCTCAAAGAGAAATAGTTCTAACTTTAGAATCAATACGAAAGCACAAAGCCTAACCAAGTCCAATACAAAACAGGGATGTCATGATTTTCAGAAAACTGTTCAAAATTTTTATCAGATTTTTAAGCCCATATCCAAACTGGCTTTTTGTTTCAACAATTTCCCCCTCCTTCCCCTAAATCTCATTCACTCTCTTATCTCTAGTCCTATTATACCCATATCCATTCCATAGCTCCTCCCCTTTTCCTATTTCTTTCCATTAAATTTAGTCATCCTTGTATACTCTCACCCACAGAAACTACTTACAATAACTAAGTTTGCTGATATTACTGCATCTGCTCTATGTTAATAATAATTATTAATAACTAATATAAGGTTTAAACAGATTCTTGTCTAATTAAATTGGAATCTTTGGGGGATAGAAACTGTTGTATTTCAAAGGATAGTACCAAATGAACAAAAATTACAATATAAAAAGAAAATAGAGATTGCAAAGAAATGTTGGCAATGTTAAGACTACTTTTGCTGTTTTTCAATTTGAGGAGGACTCAAGTGCTGAAATAAGAATGCATAAAGAGTAGTTACTTTCATATCTCTGTCTCAAGAAGATATATAGAATGTGTGTTCAAGAAACATTTAGATATAGTGTTGAGAGACATGGTTTAGTGGGGTTATTGGTGGTAGGTGGATGGTTGGACTGGATGATCTTGTAGGTCTTTTCCAACCTAGCTAATTCTATGATTCTGTGATTCTATGAGGTATCCCTGTTTCTTCCATGCGTTTCCTAAGAAATGTTTATATCCTTTGTAAAATTTTTGCAGTTTTACTACTACAGACTTTGCACTTGTAAACCTGTTTAAATCTGTAAAAAATGGCCTGTAACAGGTCTTTAAGACATGTTTCATATATACAAAATATGCAAGTATATTCAATGTTATGTATCTCTTACATAGTCTACATATATTATGTATTATATGTTATGTATGTAGCTTGCTCTGAAAGTACTGTTTCCTGTTTAATTATATGGAAACTACAATACATAGAGCACAATAACACTGATAGAGAAAATTCTCAGCTATAAAAATGCTATTTTTCAAAATAGTCAGCACCATTAGCTGTGCATTTTTGCCAGCCATGAACGAAAGCCTGCATATCACACTTGTGAAAATCTGCACCAGTGGAGGTGACCCACTGTTGCTCTTAGCACAGCTGAAATGCACCACCCACCACCTCACTGTGCTCATATCCACTGTTTGGTCTCCATAAATGTTCAGCAAATAGCAGTGAATGTCAATTGTTGCCATTTTTTTCTGCATGGCAACAAAATTGGACAGAAATTGTCAGGAAGATTCAACCTCTGCTACCATACCTCCAACATCTGCCTCTGATGTGGGCCAACATAATTAAATAGGAGGCATTACTTTTAGAGCAGCCCATGTAGTATATAAGTTGTATAACCTGTCCAAAGACTGGAGGAAAGAAACTGTCACTCCTGTCTTCAAGAAGAGCAAGAAGTAAGACCTGGGAAACTACAGGCTAGTCATACTCACATTGACACCTGAGAAGGTGATGGAACAGCTAATGCTGGAGTACATTTCCAGGCACATGAAGGGAAAAAGAGTCAGCAGTAGTGAGTATGAATACATCAAGGGAAAGTCATGCTTCACTGGCTTAACTATCTTGTTTAATGAAATAACCAGCCTGATTGTGATTATCACAGCTGTTGTCTTCCTGGACTTCGCTAAGGTCTTTGACGCTGTTCCCCATCAGATCCTCGCAGATAAACTGTTAAGTATGGGTTGAGTGAGGAGACAGTGGGGTGGATCAAAAACTATCTAAATGGCCAGACTCAAAGGGTAGTTTTCAGTATCACAAAGTCTAGTGGTGTACCCCAGGGATCAATTCTGGATCCAGTCTTGTTTGACATCTTCATTATCAGTCTGGATGGTGGAGTAGAGTGCACTCTCAGTAAATTAGCAGGTGACACAGTGCTCAGGGAGTTGCTGATTTCACCAGAGAGTCATGCTGCCATCCAGATGAACCTTAGCAGGCTGGAGAATTGGACTGACAGGAGCTTTATGAAATTCATCCAGGAGAACTGTCAAGTCCGGCACCTGGGGTGAAACAACCTCAGGCACCAGCATTTATGCTGGGGGCACCCAGCTGGAAAGCATCTCTGCAGAAATGGACCGGGGGTCCTACTGGACATCGAGTTGGACACAAATCAACAGTGTGCCCTTGCTGCTAATGAGGCTCATGGGCTGCATTAGGAAAACTCTTTTCAGGAGGTCAAAGGCAGTAATCTTTCCCTTTTACTTAGCACTGTCAAGACCACAGCTAAAGTCTTACACTCCGCACCCCAACCTAGCCCTGCCTCCTCACCCCACCCTATAAAAGAGAGCCCTAGACATACTGGAAAAAATCCAACACAGGGCCAACAAGACAATCAAAGGACTGGAGTAACGCTCCTGTGAGGAAAGCTTGAAAGAGCTGAGACTGCTTAGGTTAGAAAAGAGAAAGCTCAGGAGGGGATATCATCAATGTCTAAGGACCTGAAGGAAGGGTGCTATTAGGACAGAGCCAAGCTTTTTTTCAGTAGTGCCCAGTGCCAGAACAAGAGGCACTGGGCACTAACTGGAACACGAGAGGCTGTCTCTGAACACCGGGAAGCACTTCTGTGCAGTGCATGTGTTGGAGCAATGGCACAAGTTGCCCAGAAGCTGTAGGGTCTCCTCCTTGGAGATCTTCAGAAACTGTCTGGACATAGAATCATGGAATTATAGAATCACAGAATGGCTTGTGTCAGAAGGGACCTTAAAAACCATCTAATTCCAACCCCCTTGCCATGGGCAGAAATGGCACTCAGGACCCCATCCAGCCTGGCCTTCCTTGAACAGCTTCAGGAATGGGGCATCCACTACTTCTCTGGGCAACCTGTGCCAGTGCCTCACCGCTCTCTGAACAGAATTTTTCCTCCTAATATCTATTTTAAATCTCTCCTTTCTTATTTTTAAACCATTCCCCCTTGTCCTGTCACTGCCAGATCATATAAAAAGTCTCCCTCCTGTTTATAAACTGCTTTTTAATACTCTTAAATCCTCTTCCCCAGGCTGAAAAAGCCCAGCTCTCTCAGCCTTTCTTCATAGGAAAGGTGCTCCAGCTATCTGATCACCTTCATGACCTCCTCTGGACCCATTCCAACAGCTTTGTATCTTTCTTGTGTTGGAGGCCCCATACCTGGACACAGTACTCCAGGTGGGGCCTCAAGAGAGCAGAACAAAGGGGAGAATCACTTCCCCTGCTCTGCTGGCCACCCCTCTGTTGATACTGCCCAGAGTACTGTTGTCCTTCTGGACTGCTGGCTCATGTCAAGATTTTTTTGCACCAGAACGTCCAATAACATTCTCTACAGTGAGATCTTCTCCGATTCTGTACTAATATCTGAGATTGTCCAGACTCAAGTGCAACACCCTGCACTTGGCCTTGCTGAATACCATTAGGTACACATGAACCCACTTCTCAGCTTGACCAGGTCCCTTTGGTTGGCAGTCGTTTCAACTGCACCACTCAAGTTAGTGACATGGTCCTGGACATTCTTCTCTAGATGGCCCTGCCTGAGCAGGAGTTGGACCAGAGGTCCCTGCTGAGCTCAACCATTCTGTGATCCTATATCCTATATATAAATATATAAAGCAAAAATAGAATATACACAAATATATACAGGTACTAAATGTGACCTAATATTGTTTAGTTGTCCACGATACTACTAATGCCATTAATTTTTATATAGCTATTAACACAATTTTTTAAAAAGTTTAATACAAGTGGTATGTAATCTATAAATTCTAAATCACTACAGAGCTATTATATATTGCAGTGTTAATTTTATTCATATGTCTAAAAGAAATATGCATAGATATAATAGGCGATGTACAGGCAATAATGTAAACATAGTCCCAAATCCAGTGTTAATAATGTTAATTTCTCTCTAAAATACTAAGTTTATTTTAACAGGTTTTTGGGTTTTTTTGGTTGTTCTTTTTTGTTGGAATTTTATTATTTCTTGTAGCCTATTTTTTCTTTCTTACATTGCAGTGACAAAACTGAAAGAGGTGTTACTTGCCCAGAGTTGCCTTTTTTAAAACATACTGACAAATATATACTAATCTTTTCAATACATTTCAAGCTTTTTATTATACTTCTCAACATTTCCTATGCTTTTCTAAAAGCAAATTAACAATCAAAATAGTTATGTATTCTGCTCTCACTGGAAAAAAAATTATCAAAGTAAAATTTTTGGGAGAGCATCAATTTAAGAGAGGAAATAATTTTATTTTGAAAATATTTTTTAAGAATTTCAACAAGAGCTGATGTTGATGATATTGCAAAGCAACAAAGAGAAGCTTATTCTGTTGCTGTCCGAGCTTCATTTGTTACAGAGAATCAACCCAGAGAATACTGTTCTCCAGAGCTGTCAACTTCACACTTTCTATGCATTCTAATAACCTAAGAAGGAAACAAGGCCATAGGCACTAGCTTTCTACATTCTTGCTTCATCAATTACATCTTGGCTCCAAGCCACTTTCAGCCTCCACTTGATGCTCTGATGTCTAAATTGCCAGAGGACCTGATACGCAGGAGGATTCAGCAAGCTGCATTCTGTTATCATTGCAGCAGCTAATGTCTGGCATATCAACATGGCATTTCATAGGTAGATTGCCACCTAATAAATTAATTTAATAGATCATAGAATTTAATTGCTTGAATATCTCTATAGTGTCAACTAACCTGATGAGTAGCTTACATTTTTGCTGACACAGTCAGCATTTGTGATGACTTTTACATCAGTAATACCACTTTTGGCCCAGAATAGGAGGAAGCCTTTGAGGGTTCACATCTATTTCTGGCTCATCTGCCTATATAGAGTCCATTGCTCCATTTCCTGCATATATATTCACTACCAGAAGAAACTGCTGCTAATTACTTATCAATAGCAGAGAAAGAAACTACACATGGATGTTTGTACTCTGGAAGGTCGGTAGCACTTCTGCTCTTCCAAGACTATGGAAAAATGTTATGGGCTTAAAGGTTACCTCCTTTTACAAAACGTGTAAGAGATTCTCCTGTAGCATTACACTTTGATACGTCAGTTACTGTTATACATTTATATACACATATTTAACTTACATTACACTTTTATTAGCTAGGTTGAAAAGAATAATCTTTTTCATTTGATGGCATGTCAAGTCATTTATGTGTTCTGCAATGAGGTCTACACAAGCAGAATAAATAGTTTTCCCTTGTTGCAGGACTTGAAGCCTAGAGGAGAGAGACAGATAAGTTCTGTAATATACTGTGTAAGTACTGCGCAGATGATACAAGAAAACTGTGGGGAACATAAATAAATAAATATAAGGAAGATATCTTTGAATTAAATGTTACGTTCTGCATATCACAGCTGGGACTAGTTTGTGATGAAGCAATATAGTAATAACCCAGCTTCGTAGGGAGTGCTATAAATGATAGGAGAGAAACACTCCAACAGTGTTTGGATGACACTGGTGTGTGGCAATTGCCAGAATTATTTATGGATTCTATTTTTACATTATTCTAGAACAAAAGAAAGGAAATGTGTATTTTTATCTCAAAAGAAAATGTAAAATGCTACAAGAATATATATGAACAGAAGTATTATAGTCACATCAAGTCATAAGTGGAAATCAAAATTATATCCATAAGAACAAATAATAAAAAGAAGACTCAAGAGTTCCTTTTTTAAAATATATATATATTTTTTTCTTTTACTAACAGATACCAAGAGCTATTTATCAGCTTTTATATTACCTATCTTTTAATGTATCTTTCTACTAGTAGTATTCACATCTTGAGTATCTGGTGTATTTCTACCTTTTAGTCTGGAAACAACAAAAACACTTCTGTATTTATGGATTACTACATTTGATCCATCATGGAAGAAGTGCAATTTGAAGCAATTGTCACAGCTAGACATGAGAAGCCTTACAATGAAATACTGATTACTGTATGAAAGTACAAAATGTCAGTCTTGCTCAGAGTTTCATTTTCTCTAATTTTAACATCTCAAGTCCTTTGGAGCAAACCCAACTTTATCTTGAAGACAAGATGTGTGTGATCTACCAGGACTTAAATTTGGCAGTGTTATGGGTTATTATTTAGAAGGACTGTATAGATTTCAGCAGTGAAAAAGTGATGCCATCCAGTCAACTGATTGTTGGAAGACTAGAAAGTTTATCATATTTACCAAAGAAGATACTTGAGGCTAAAATGAAACCTTTTACTGGATTGGAAAACACACCCCTTCTGGAGTTCAGAAAAAGCTACCTGAAATACTCTCTGAAAAATGATGCCCAAATACTGGTTCAGATGTAGGATACAGCTGGCTGCGGGTTACATTTATTTCCTCTGTTACACAAGGACTTTCTTAAAGAACATCATGCTTTGGTGCTCCTTTGGAATAAAGAAAGCAGAAATACCACAATGAATATCAGAAGTAACAGTGATTATTTCCCTTCTCTGCACAATGGGCACAGTTTGTCCACTAGAATAATGTGGGCAATTCTAGAAAAGCCCCTGAATATCTGCAGTTCTTCCTTTGGTCTTCATGTGAAGCATACCATATGCAAAAGTAGACGTAGTTTTGATCCAAGAGGAATTTTTAAAGTCACTTAAAGGAGGCAGATATCCATTCTTGCCTTAATTTCTATTTTAAAAGGAATAAGAATATCTCAATCAAATAATTGATTTGAATATGCCATTTAAAACAAAAATAGGTTGTATCCAAATAAGAACCCACAATATTCTCTTAATTGTAATTATGTTGTTTGTTTGTTTATTTTTGCTGTCTGAAGTCTATCCCCCAATCATCTAATCTTTACAGGTGTTGCTCAGATAGTTCATACATGAACCACTGTTTCTCATATGACTCACCAGAATGTCTGACACAGTTAGTTAAATGTACTTTTTTATTATCATGAGGAAAATTAAGCCAAAACTGTGGTAATGATCACAATGGTTTTCCAGGAAGATGATACTTATTAGAGCCCTTTTGCAATTTCTTAACAGTCAGTCTATACTTCAAAACCACTGTTAAGCTCTCTGATTGTTCTTTGTTGACTTCTACAGTCATCTTATAGTACCTAACAATATAAAAAGTTGCTCTATTTCTTTCATAAGGCCTGGACATGCAAATTTCCAAACCAGTCACTCAGACTTAACATATGTCAGAACAGGGAAGGCATCTGAAACTAAGGTAAACTCTATCTCAGAGCTTTTGATAAGAGAATCAGGTGAACAGAGCTCTTGAACTTATGCTGTGGTTTCCAACTCCTGCACCCTTACTCATCCTGAAATGGGGGAGACGCGACTGGTTTAATGGAGCTTGTATATCTCTGCTATCTAATTAAGAGTAAGAATAGCAGGTGAATTAATAAGGCAAGTAAATCTATTTCAATACTTAGATACAAATAAAACTGTACTGTGATACTTTAATGTTGACTTGGGAGTGGATTTCCTTATTCCAGTGTTCAGATACAGGTACTGTCTATGTTCGGTCTCTGCTGGTATAAGATCTTGTGGGTACATTTCCCTTTGCTCACAGTACTCTTTTCAATTGCTATTATTTAGCTTCCAAGATTAGAATTTCCGAGGCCAACAGCAGATGGGAGCTGTGGTGTTCTCCAGCCAGTCTGGTTGGCCATGGAGGTAAAGACTGGAAGAGTCACTGTGAACGTATTCAAAGTCTTAAAACAGCCATGATGTTATCTACAAGTTCTCCTGACATATGCCTTTAAACTAAGTCTCTGCTGCTATGACAGTTATAAATAATGATTAGAACAGCATCTTATAATTTGGTGCCAGGATAACATTTTGCTTTATCACAACTATCTCTGTAGTTTATCAAAATGTAGCCAGTTGAGGGTACTAATATACAATGTATGGGTGTACTTAGAACCTGAACTGTCAAGTGCAGGAATGGAAACTGATCCACTCTATTTTTGTCACAGATTATATGTTCAAGTCTTTCCCTGAAGTCAGGGCCCTCAGTGCAGTAACAAGCTCCATAACCTCTTCCCTCCCTTGTTGGGGTGTAACTGTTCTGATGTTGTGTAACTGTGCAGTGCTCGATAAGGCAGCTGTAGAAGACTTGTTTGAGTAAGAACTCTGAGAAGTCTCTTTAGGGGCTTGCAGTTGACCCAGATCGAAAGTCATATCTTTAGCTTGCTTTCCCTTGTAGAGCAGCTCATGCTTGCTCCTTTTTTGACACTGTATAAAAATAAATCTAGAAATGTAACTTTAGTTTCTATACCAGAATATATCACTCTCACTCCAGCAACTGGCAAAATTATGGAGAAGATTATTTGGGGAGTTACTGAAAAACACCTAAAAGACAGTACAGTCACTGATCACAGCCAACACAAGTTCATGACAGGAAAGTCCAACTTAATCTCATTTTTACTACAAAGTTACCCACCTAGCTGACCAAGGGAAGCCAGCTGATGTAATATATTTGTATTTCAATACGGCTTTCAATATTGTTTCTCACAGTATTCTTCTGGACAAAATGGACAGCATACAGTTAGAGAAAAACTTAATGTGATGGATGAACAATTGGCTGATGGGTTGGGCTCAAAGGGTTATAGTAAATGGAGTTACATAAGCTGACAGGCAGTCACTAGTGGAGTTCTGCAAGGCTCCATTTTAGAACCAGTTATCTTTAGTGTTTCCGTAAACGACTTAGATACAGGACTTGAAAGTATACTTATGTTGCAGGATTAGGGTGGCCACGGATCACTTGAGCGACTGTACGAACAAGGAAGTACTGCGGAGTGTGTGTATGGAGTAGTTCTGGGTGGACGGTCGGCAGGGCCTAGGGGTCCTTGGGTGGGGCGGAGTCCAAGGACAGAAGTATCAGGAGGTTAACTGTTGGGCACAGGGGGGTGGTTGCTGTTTGGCTTTGTTTGTTCAACAAGTTGTAATCACCAATCAGAGGATGGGGCTGGGGTAGCCCCACCAATGGCAGTTTGCCAGGTGTAACTCAGTTTCTATATATGTTGTGAAGTACTCCATTAAAGTTGAAGCTTGCGTACTCATATTGAGATTGTCATGCTTCCCGCACCATGTAGCGTTCGGCTCTAAATCCCTGGAAAATCCGCGGCATACTTAGTAAGATTAAGGATGACATTAAATTGGAAGGGGCTGTTGACTCCCTTAAGAATAGAGTGGTCTTGCTGAGAGATCTTAAAAAATTGGAGGGCTGGACAAACACCAACCACATGAAATTTAACAAGAGCAAGTGTCAGATACTGCACATCGGATGGAACAACCTTAGACATATGTACAGATTGGAGCATGATAGGCTGGAGATCAGCCCTATGGAAAGAGGTCTGGAGGTTCTCATTGATGGAAAGTTAAATAATAGTCAGCAGTGTGCACTGCCAGTCAAAGAACGTATAACTATTAGAGAACATCCAAAAGAGGGCTATGAGGATAACATAGGGTCTACAGATGAAGACGTATGAAGAGTGTCTATGTTCTCTTCTTTTGTTCAGCACAGAGAAGAGGAGACTAAGGGGACACCTCATGGTGGCCTACAGCTTCCTTACAAGGGGAGCGGAGGGGCAGCGCTGATCTCTTCTCTTGGTGACAGTGACAGAACCTGAATGAATGGCATGGAATTGCTTCAGGGTAAGGGTTAGGGTTGGGTATTAGGGAAAGGTTCTTCATGGCTCCACTCCTGATGGAGATCAAGAAATGTTTGAACAATGCTCTCAGAAATATAGTTTGAATTTTGTGTGGTCCTGTGTGAAGCCAGGAGTTGGACTAGATGATCCTTGTGGGTCCCTTCCAATTCAGGATATTCTGTGTAGGTCACTCCAAAAGTAATGTCTCCTGTTTATTTCCATGGAAACTACAACAAAGAGCATAATAACACTATTTGATAGATCAAATTCTCAGCTACAAAACACTAGTTTTAAATATAGTCACCACCACTAGATATGCACTTTTTCTAATTTACATGAATGAGCAGATCAAAATGTTCTTCATTTTGTGATGTGGCAGCTGTGCATGGCCATCCAGAATGTGGCTCATCTCTCACATCACTCTTGCCACTCCTAAAGTGCACCACCCACTGCCTCACCATGCTCACATCCACTGTTTGGTATCCATAAATGTTCAGCAAGTGTCCATGAATGCCATTTTTTCTGCATGGAGGATTTCAATTACACACCTTCATTTCATGTCCACTTCCATGTTAGATTCCCCTCTGCTGCCATCTGTTGCATAGCAATGAAATATAACAGAATATTGTAAACTTCAGTGTCTACTGTCATACCTGTCATTCCATCAACATCTACCTCTAATGTCGTGGGCCAACAAAATAAAATAGGTGGCATTACTTTTAGAGCAGCCCTCGTTTGATTCTGTAATGTACCAGTTTCACTGATCCAGTTACTGTTTTTCTAAAGGGAGGGCTTGCAGCTTCAGTTTCTGGCTTATTTCTGTTAAAGAGGTTTTAATATTTTAGCCAGATCTTTTCATACCAAATTTAAACATTCAAGCAATCTGTTTCCATTGAAGATAGAAATCTATGATCTTTATTTTTTTCCCTAAAGTGGAATCTGTCAGTATTTTCTTCAACATTGTTTTTATAAAAATGTGATGATTTCACTGTTTATAAAAGTGAATATACTATTACAATGGTTACAGTTGGACATTTTAAATGATCTGTCATGGAAAGTAAAGTGGATAGCCTCTTTTTTTTTAATACATTTAAAAATGCTCACATTATTTTAAGTCTGAAATATGTTCATATATCAAGGAGTTCTTTCACTTCTCAGATGTCTGCCCGAGCCTTTTTTCTCTAGACTGAAATAAGAAATACAAGAAAATACAAGAAAGCCTCAGAAAGAAAGAAAGAAAGAAAGAAAGAAAGAAAGAAAGAAAGAAAGAAAGAAAGAAAGAAAGAAAGAAAGAAAGAAAGAAAGAAAGAAAGAAAG